>NC_086320.1:108914052-109216552 GCF_036172605.1 Pelobates fuscus
AGCAAAATCCAGGAGACGAGCCAGGGTCAGGATCAGCAGAAGGTCTACAAATTGAATTTGCTCTATGGAATAAAAGTAAAGTCAGCCAACAGATAGTGGGGAGCAAGGCAGCAACCTTCCAATGAAGATTCAGTTTTATTGTCTTATCTTGTGTTTATTTTTTTTTGCAAAGACTGCAAAGTGGTAAGTATTAAATCACAAACCATGAACATATATGTAAAGTGTTTTAAATGTCTGTTAAATCATATAGAACCCCATAAACAAAGGGTTTTGGAATCCCTTGGCTTCTCCAAATGTACTGTGGGCCAAACCACATGACTGCCCATAAATAGTCTGAACACATACATCAAACTAGGAGAAACTAGAAGACAGAGCTACTTTACTCAAAATAGAGCCATTATAGAGAGAACCTATACTATTTTCACATCTGAGTGATCCTACCTATAAGGGCAGTCTGGAATCCCTCTGCTCTGCACGAGAAATACAACAATCCCTCGCGATCATTCTGGCTTTCAGTGGCTTCTGCTGTTATTTATATAACGGTGCAATTAATGCTTAAGGGTACAGTCTACAATATAATATAATGTACAGTGGTACTACGAGAAAGCAGGATCAGAAAATTAAGAAAAAATTAAATGGACATGCGTCACTTGACAGTTATTTTTGCAAACAAACACTTTTAAACATATACAAACCAAAATAAGGCAAGAAAAATTATGAAAGTAATGCTTATGAACTTACTATTCGTTGGCAGTAGCAGGAGACAGAAACCCAACATCAGTCTTTGCATGAATCACACTAACTCTTCTCCCTCTTTCAGGATGTTGGGAAGTGAAAAGATATTTTAACTACACATGTGTATATTTGTCAGGTATGCCCAATGCACTTTTTTCCTGCATTCCTAGGGATAGGACACTGATTGGTTAGATCAGTGTTCTCCCTTGTATGGGTGTGAAAAGTATAAAAAAAGAAGCAGGTAAATATAGGGGGAGGAAGGGGGTAATGTTCTGCAGAGTGAGCCAACTGTATCATTCAAAGCTAAAGCTTTTTTATGAAACCATTGTCTTAAAGTAATGCATGTCCCTTTAAGAAAGGGGGCCCTTGACCGAGCAGATCAATGAAGACCAGATGTGGGAGAATAAACATAATCTGCAAATTCATACTTTGCTTTTCTAGATGGATTCCATGAGATGGTTTTTCCATGGTGAAGTTTTCACAAACAATCTCACGACATGCTTCCGAAATATTGTAAATCTGTAGGGAGAGCTGAATAGACTTGCCTAGAAAAGGGGTCCCAAACCATTACATGCACAAGACAACCAACATGTAAATGAGATATCATACCTTGATCAGAATGCATGCTGTAATCCCTGCAGAATTTAGTTTCACAAGTATTTAGCAATTCCCAGGTATTGGCATGTGTAGAATTAAAGAAAATCGCTTGCATTGAATTCAGTGGAAGAGCTCACATCACTACCACACTTAAAAAAGCATGGTAAAGAAGTCTCCTGGTGCACATGTGCAACATCACAAGCATCATGGGCATGCATTGTAAGCATGTGCACACCATCAGAAACACGTGTGTGAATGTACTAGCACGGTTTAGATGAAAATTATTCATCTACTTCCTTGTTGCTGATGATATTTGTCCATGTAGTAAGGACTTTCAAAATGAAGACCTATAAGGCTTTTTGTATATTTTTATCGTTCCTGTAAGTGACTAGTTTTTTTTGTATACTCATTGGAGTTTCTACTTTTTGACCATTAAAAAGTATTTGTTTCTGTGTTTCAGTTAAACATTTTTTTATGCATTACAACACAGGATGTCAACTCCAGCCAATATAGCCAAATAGTATTTTTTATTATCCACCCATATTACAAAAAAATTCAAGTTTTTTTTGTTTCTGTCAGGCCCACTGACCTCTAACTTGAAGACAAAAATAGATAAAGTAGCAGGTCCAGGCCAGAAATTGTCCATGAGATGTAAGGTAAATGTATCCGATTAATGCTACACTAACACAAAATAGTCCGTGAAGGCAGGAGTGCATTGTCTCCTCAACAAACCCCAAGTGAATTTAATTCCTCAAACTTTTTATGATTGGTTGCCTGGAGAGAGGTGGTTCAATGCACAAAAACTCAAACTGAATTCTTCTTGCTCACTGCCTAAAGACATTTTAAGGAGGTCAGGTCTTATGCTTCTTTTAGCAGGAGACAATCACCTAATTTGTTACAGTGCGGCAGAATTTAACCAATAGAAGAGCATGTTTCTCTAAATGTTGTTTCATGAAGAGCTACATTAACATTGTTTTCGGTTTGATTTTTTTAACTTTTTTTTTTAATTTAGGAAAATAGTTTTTCCAGAGCTCGCTTTGTTTACATTATATATTTATATCAAAGCAAAGATAAAACAACTAGGTGGACTTATACGTACAATTTAGCTAAATAATAATGTGCTTTCCAAGCAACTTTAAATACCTAAATCTGTGGCCTAATACTAAACTTTGCAGTTGATCAACACTAATTAGAAACTGTCAAATTACAAAAACACATTGAAACGCTAGTGGACTTTGTGTACAAACATCACTATCAACTCTGTAGAAAACAATGATATGGGAAGAGTGATGCTTCAGCTTAAGTTCTCTTCGTGGAATATGTTTGCAGACAGTATGATTTGCTTGTTTTATATCTGGTTGGTGTACCTCAAGCCCAACAGGCATCATGTAAATGCAGTTCTGCCATTATTATATGATTAATATAGTGCAAGCAAATTCCATAGTGCTGTACAATGCAAAAGCAATTTAACCCATTTACATATTCCAGAAGACCCTAAGCAATAAATGCATGGTTTTCAAATACATGTAAAAATACCTGAAGAAAAAGGCTTAATAGTACATATACTTTGTGCATTCTAGGTTTGGATATTGCACCATTGAGTTTTCTAGGACCTCTAACATTGACCAGATAGCTGGACGACTACAGTGTGATTAGTGAATGTGGGCGCCAAGTGGGAATATGGCTAGCAGAGCTGCACAAATAAAGCAACCATTTCAAGATAGTTTCAGTGCTCAGACTGCAAAGCACCTAGGTAACATGCAATGGATATATTAAACAACATTTATGTGCAAATCTCTGTGGGTAAGCAGCTTTCAAAAATTGGCTTTTTCTTCTAACTGCTATTAATGGATACAGGTACAGTATTCCAACTTTATCAAAATAAAGCCTTTCTGAACTCTTATACACAATACAACATTAACACTAAAAGATTGAGGGGGTATTATAGCTGAACAGACCTCACAAAACATTTCCATTCTACATGTGCACCAAGGTACCCAACAGTTTAAAATATCTAACATGTCTAACAAAATACCTGCCTCTTATTCGCCATCTTGTTTGGCATCAGAGTCAAAACCTTACGATTTCTTTACTAAATACCCTAACTTGTTTGTGTTATACATGTGTTATAGCAAAACTTTTTGTGTGTGCTCAGAATGTAAAAATACTAAATACATTTGCATGCGTTTTTCAGGACCTCTATTAAAAACTGCAATAAGGATATTTTCTGAACATAACCTATTGTGGCCATGAGGCGGCTCTCAGGGGCTTCTATTTGCTTTGCTTTCAAATTCTACATTTATTGCAATGCAAAGTTGTTGTTTTTTTTAAAAACATTCATAAAGGGACCTGCTGCTGGTACCTTGCAGCAAAGTGCATCAGTGTTCAGCAACAACAAATTTCATAGATCAAGAGGCGCAGTAAAGAGAGGAGGAGGGAGAAAAAGGTTATTCGTAAACTATGTGACTCATTTACAACAAAGATCCTCAAAAACTGCATGAAATCAGTCTAGTAACTATAGAAACCAATTTCTTCAGCTCCATATCACACGTCTCACACCTCAATTGTCTTTATTATCGTCTGCTGTCAGATCCTTAATCAGAAATGTGAACAGGCTTGATGATTTATTCAGGAGGGGAATGAAACTGTAGGTCAATTGGAATATATATATATATATATATATATATATATCACTGTATCTATATATTTATATAGATGTATAGATATATATACACACACACACACACCGATTATATTGATATATTATATAGATCTCCATTGCACACCTTTTCCTCTCTTCGGCCTTAGGTACTTTCATCTCATTCTGTTCCCAGTAGCTCTGGGCCAATTCTAGCAAGCTTCAATATTAAGGCTCAATTAAAATAAGCTCTAATTAGTGCAGCTTTTTTCTCCCAGGCTACAAAAGTCAGGAAATGGATATTGGGAAATGTGAAAAGAAAAAAAAAAAAATAATAATCAGCTACCGAGTGAAAGGCTGCAGACATAAATGAAGGTATTTGTTGATTTGTACAGTTGCTATGCAGAGGCCTCTGGGAGTAAATGCTTAACCAGCCTAAGCTATAAACCAAAACCCCTGCAGCTAAACATGAACTGAGCGAAAACAAGGGCTCCATCTCAGAGCTGAAAACTGCTGGGCTCAGAAAATTAAAAGCCCTAGGCATTTTCCATTTAAAACGAAATCCCAGAACCGCCTCCTAGCCAAAGAATTATAAGCAGTATCAGATTTACAAAACGAACAATTACCCTGGAAAAATGTACAGTCCCACATGCTAAATGTATGGTACTCCTCTCCCCTTCTTTCATTTCAGACTTGCTGTTTTTCAGAAGATACACACAGAGGCCCCTCCAATACCTCCCCAAATATGATGAGCGTAGGTTTTCTAGACAGAGGCTCTCAAAAACAAAGAGGAAGAAAAAAAAAAAAGTTCTTCCTTCAGCAAGAGAGACCGCCTGATTTGAAATGCTGCCCTTGCCGCTGGCAATTCCTGTCCTTCCCCAAGGCCTGTATAAATGGTATGCAAAAGCAAAATAAACTCTGACCTAAATGCCAAGAGAACATATCCAACGTTTTCATAAGCTCTTTGCTGTTAAGACTCCTGGAAAATGCTGCAAAAAAAGTGCTCAGCACTTGAAAAAGACAAACAGGCGATGAGCTGAATCTAATGTAATAAAGGTATCCTTACTTGTGAAACCTTACCTCTTTGGCTTTCTGTTTTAATCTTAATTGTTCTGGATCCTCTTTATTTAAACGACTCTGTAAAGAAAGAATGTATATATTATTTCCAAAATGATTAAAAAAAAAATATATTTAATACATAACAATTTTCTCCAGCGATTAAAAAGTTTTTCTGCGGAGGGGAGGGGGGGGAAGGAGCTGACTTATTCCCGGACTGCCAAGACTCCCTTAATGTATTTTCATTCCTTTTCACGGAGGTTGACTGACTCGGATCAAGCCTGGAGGAACGCCAGGCTTTAGAGATGCCAGGGCTGTCACTCAGGTCAAGCCATGACATGAACTTTTCTTCAATGCTTGCAATGGCATATGTGGCTTATCATAATGTGAATGAGAAGTCATACAAATATACAATAAAAACAAGCTATTTTTCTGTTAACCATAAAAAGGTGTTTTTAATTAATAATTGAACATTAAAAAATACACAGGAGGGGTTATAATTTTGTGTACAGTTCTAGTTTTCATTCTACATCGAAACATATTCCTTTTGAAACCTTAGAGGGACCAGAACAACCATAGCTGGTATGGTGTTATGGGCCCTTGTACACTTACCTTTTATATCCTTTTTTTTTTCCACGTTCTGCTTCTTCACATGAGCTAACACCAGTGGCGGAACTACTGCGGTAGCATAGGTCGCAGCTGCGACCGGACCCACCACTCCAAGGGGCTCGGCCGCCCTGTGGACCCCTGTGACCGGGTGCCTGCCACCATGTGTTGTGGCCGTGGGCCACACATTCAGGGGCTCATCGGGTGGCCCATGCTGTTAGGGCCACCCGATGGCAAAGTATTACCAAGGGGCCCGGTCAGTGCTGTGCCGCTTTAACAGCCCGACCGGGCCCCCCTCTATGATGACATCAGAGCTAGGAGGAAGTGACTGCCTCGGTCACTCCTCCCAGCTTACACACAGCGCTGCGCAGGAGGAAGAATAGGAGGGAGTCAGAGTGGAACTCTGACTCCCATCAGCCTGAGCCACCACTGGTCCCAAGGGTAGTCACCCCCCTGCACTTAAATGGTAGTTAGCAGGAGGGTGACTAATGTATGTGTGTGTCTGTATGTCTCTGCATGTCTATGTGTGTGTGCCTCTCTATGTGTGTGTGTCTCTGTATGTAATGTATGTAGAAAAACCGAGCCCCTGAAAGAGACTGTGTGGTGTGTTTAGGGATACTAAATCAGGGGGTAACCTAACATTTTACACAAAGTACGTACAACAATGTCCAATGGACTCAAGGTCCAACAGCCACAAAAGGATCCCTAATGGATATAGACAAAAAATAAATGTACAATGTTATTAGATAAAGGACATACAGTAACAATTAGTAACCATGTAGTCACAGTGATCCTTAAATAGGAATCACTGTGAGTCACTTCTATATAACCAGTCTTAAGTAATCTGCTGTGAAATGTAGATCAAGATAGAAACAATGTATCTTGAAATATATAACGAGTTGCTTTATATCAATAAGAGCAAAAAAATAAATAAAACGGTTAGGTCAGAAAGTATCTCTAAAATACCTTAAAAGAATAGGGGAGGCATGTAGCATCTTTCTTGTCTTTCTATAATAGACTGACTTCAAGGTCGCCGACTAAAAAATTAACCAAAAGAAAGCTGGTGCAGAAAAAAAAACAAAAAAAAAACAGGAAAACCTCTGGTGGGCTATATAACCACTGTATCTTCCAATTGTACCCCTAAATTCAATCAAATCTCCCACAATTCGGTCCTATATAGAGAATTCTACTGTGTTTGCCTCTGGCATCGATGTAGTGCTACACTTCAGACTACAACTCCCATCCCCTCCAGCCCACCCCCACCCAGTCCTTGCACATATACGCCCCCTCTATCTTTCTGCGAAAACAACTTTGTTGGTTTTTAATGGTTACTAATTGTCACTGTATGTGCTCTGTTTGTAGGTGTATCTCTGTATGTGTGTATGTCTCTGCATTATGTATGGATCTGTATGTATGTATCCATATCTTTATGTCAGTGTGTGCCCTGTGTATCTGTATGTGGGTCACTGTGTATTTGAATGTTTGTCCTTAAGTGTTTGTGTATCTGCACGTGTGTCTGCGTGTATATATGCATTTTGTGTTAGTTTGTGTGAACGTGCGTGTATGTTCGTCTGTGTATCAGCATGTGTGTCCGTGTATGCATCTGTATGTGTAATATGGTGTGTATCTGCATGTATGTCAGTGTATGCACAGTGTGTCTGTGTAACTGTCACCTTCCTTCACCCTCCCACACTCACCCCCACACCCATGCCATACTCACCCTATTATACTCACCTTCTCTCACCCTGCCACACTCAACCTATCTCATTAACCGCTCCAATTCTGTCATACTCAATTCCCCAACAATGCCTGTGGGACGTTAATGAGACACATGGAGGGGCTAAGGGGCTGGAGTAGGTGAGACGTATGGGTGTGGTCCCAGGACAATTTTCGCACCCGGGCCCCATGGTTTCTAGTTACGCCTCCGGCCTACACCTAATTTCCCAATGACACACTACCCATCCAACTGACATCCATACACAGTTATGAACAAACTCCACAATGCCGTTTCAGTAGAATCTACAGCTACTATATTGCCAATATTACTATTACTTATGGATGGAAAAAAAAAAATTAAAAAAGCATGCTTCAGGATTTCATTATCCAAAACAGGTGGTCGAAAGCACTTTCCTAATGCTTTCACTAGACACTAAAGACACTAGTCCAAAATTTATAAAACAGTACACATTTAATAATGCCGCTGTACTAAGGGAAAATTTACCTTATACTTTTTTCAGGTCCTATAGCAGCAGTAAACTAGGGATACAGTGAGATCCAAACTAAGGGAAAGGTCAATTCAAGTAACCCCAGCTTGCAACCTGGGACGTTTTAGCCACGAGGCAAACAAGGCATTTGCCTTGTGCGGCAAAAAAAGCCGCCCCAAAATGCCCAGGGCAAATGTCTTGTTAGCCTTGCGGCTAACTGACATGCCAGGCGGCCTGCTGGTCGGTCGGCGCTGACGAAGGAGCACTTTCCTCTGAGCGCTCTGCTCAGCTCCCGCGCGCGCCACAGAGTGATGCTGGGAGCCGGAATATGACGTAATTTTCCAGCTCCCGGCCTCACTCTGTGGCACGCGAGGGAGCTGAGCAGAGTGCTCAGAGGAAAGTGCTCCCTCGCCAGCGTCGCCCGACCGACCAGCAGCCCCACTAGACCCCAGGGGGTTAAATAAAAAAAAAAGAGAAAAGTGAGTGTGTGTCTGTTAGTGAGTGAGTGTGTGTCTGTTAGTGAGTGAGTGAGTGTGTGTCTGTTAGTGAGTGAGTGAGTGAGTGTGTCTGTTAGTGAGTGAGTGTGTGTCTGTTAGTGAGTGAGTGAGTGTGTGTCTGTTAGTGAGTGAGTGAGTGTGTCTGTTAGTGAGTGAGTGAGTGTCTGTTAGTGAGTGAGTGAGTGAGTGTGTTAGTGAGTGAGTGTGTGTCTGTTAGTGAGTGAGTGTGTGTGTCTGTTAGTGAGTGAGTGCATGTGTGTGTCTGTTAGTGAGTGAGTGCGTGTGTGTGTCTGTTAGTGAGTGAGTGCGTGTGTGTGTCTGTTAGTGAGTGAGTGCGTGTGTGTGTCTGTTAGTGAGTGAGTGCGTGTGTGTGTCTGTTAGTGAGTGAGTGCGTGTGTGTGTCTGTTAGTGAGTGAGTGCGTGTGTGTGTCTGTTAGTGAGTGAGTGCGTGTGTGTGTCTGTTAGTGAGTGAGTGAGTGAGTGTGTCTGTTAGTGAGTGAGTGAGTGAGTGTGTCTGTTAGTGAGTGAGTGAGTGAGTGTGTCTGTTAGTGAGTGAGTGAGTCTGTTAGTGAGTGAGTGAGTGAGTGTGTCTGTTAGTGAGTGAGTGAGTGAGTGTGTCTGTTAGTGAGTGAGTGAGTCTGTTAGTGAGTGAGTGAGTGAGTGTGTCTGTTAGTGAGTGAGTGAGTGAGTGTGTCTGTTAGTGAGTGAGTGTGTGTGTGTGTCTGTTAGTGAGTGAGTGTGTGTGTGTATGTGTCTGTTAGTGAGTGTGTATGTGTGTTAGTGAGTGAGTGTGTCTGTTAGTGAGTGAGTGTGTGTATGTGTCTGTTAGTGAGTGAGTGAGTGTGTGTATGTGTCTGTTAGTGAGTGAGTGAGTGTGTGTATGTGTCTGTTAGTGAGTGAGTGAGTGTGTGTATGTGTCTGTTAGTGAGTGAGTGCGTGTGTGTATGTGTCTGTTAGTGAGTGCGTGTGTGTCTGTTAGTGAGTGAGTGAGTGTGTCTGTTAGTGAGTGAGTGAGTGTGTGTGTCTGTTAGTGAGTGAGTGAGTGTGTGTGTCTGTTAGTGAGTGAGTGTGTGTGTCTGTTAGTGAGTGAGTGTGTGTGTCTGTTAGTGAGTGAGTGCGTGTGTGTGTCTGTTAGTGAGTGAGTGCGTGTGTGTGTCTGTTAGTGAGTGAGTGCGTGCGTGTCTGTTAGTGAGTGAGTGCGTGCGTGTCTGTTAGTGAGTGAGTGCGTGCGTGTCTGTTAGTGAGTGAGTGCGTGCGTGTCTGTTAGTGAGTGAGTGCGTGCGTGTCTGTTAGTGAGTGAGTGCGTGCGTGTCTGTTAGTGAGTGAGTGCGTGCGTGTCTGTTAGTGAGTGAGTGCGTGCGTGTCTGTTAGTGAGTGAGTGCGTGTCTGTTAGTGAGTGAGTGCGTGCGTGTCTGTTAGTGAGTGAGTGCGTGCGTGTCTGTTAGTGAGTGAGTGCGTGCGTGTCTGTTAGTGAGTGAGTGCGTGTCTGTTAGTGAGTGAGTGAGTGTGTGTGTCTGTTAGTGAGTGAGTGAGTGCGTGTCTGTTAGTGAGTGAGTGAGTGCGTGTCTGTTAGTGAGTGAGTGAGTGTGTGTGTTAGTGAGTGAGTGAGTGAGTGTGTGTTAGTGAGTGAGTGAGTGTCTGTTAGTGAGTGAGTGAGTGTGTGTGTCTGTTAGTGAGTGTGTGTGTCTGTTAGTGAGTGAGTGAGTGTGTGTGTCTGTTAGTGAGTGAGTGTGTGTGTCTGTTAGTGAGTGAGTGTGTGTGTCTGTTAGTGAGTGAGTGTGTGTGTCTGTTAGTGAGTGAGTGCGTGTGTGTGTCTGTTAGTGAGTGAGTGAGTGAGTGTGTCTGTTAGTGAGTGAGTGAGTGAGTGTGTGTGTCTGTTAGTGAGTGAGTGCGTGCGTGCCTGTTAGTGAGTGAGTGCGTGCGTGCGTGCGTGTCTGTTAGTGAGTGAGTGCGTGCGTGTCTGTTAGTGAGTGAGTGCGTGCGTGTCTGTTAGTGAGTGAGTGCGTGCGTGTCTGTTAGTGAGTGAGTGCGTGCGTGTCTGTTAGTGAGTGAGTGCGTGCGTGTCTGTTAGTGAGTGAGTGCGTGCGTGTCTGTTAGTGAGTGAGTGCGTGCGTGTCTGTTAGTGAGTGAGTGCGTGCGTGTCTGTTAGTGAGTGAGTGCGTGCGTGTCTGTTAGTGAGTGAGTGCGTGCGCGTCTGTTAGTGAGTGAGTGCGTGCGTGCGTGTCTGTTAGTGAGTGCGTGCGTGCGTGCCTGTTAGTGAGTGCGTGCGTGCCTGTTAGTGAGTGCGTGCGTGCCTGTTAGTGAGTGCGTGCGTGCCTGTTAGTGAGTGCGTGCGTGCCTGTTAGTGAGTGCGTGCGTGCGTGCCTGTTAGTGAGTGCGTGCGTGCCTGTTAGTGAGTGCGTGCGTGCCTGTTAGTGAGTGCGTGCGTGCCTGTTAGTGAGTGCGTGCGTGCCTGTTAGTGAGTGCGTGCGTGCCTGTTAGTGAGTGCGTGCGTGCCTGTTAGTGAGTGAGTGCGTGCCTGTTAGTGAGTGAGTGCGTGCCTGTTAGTGAGTGAGTGCGTGCCTGTTAGTGAGTGAGTGCGTGCCTGTTAGTGAGTGAGTGCGTGTCTGTTAGTGAGTGAGTGCGTGTCTGTTAGTGAGTGAGTGCGTGTCTGTTAGTGAGTGAGTGCGTGTCTGTTAGTGAGTGAGTGCGTGTCTGTTAGTGAGTGAGTGCGTGTCTGTTAGTGAGTGAGTGCGTGTCTGTTAGTGAGTGAGTGCGTGTCTCTGTTAGTGAGTGAGTGCGTGTCTGTTAGTGAGTGAGTGCGTGTCTCTGTTAGTGAGTGCGTGCGTGTCTGTTAGTGAGTGCGTGTCTCTGTTAGTGAGTGCGTGCGTGTCTCTGTTAGTGAGTGCGTGCGTGTCTCTGTTAGTGAGTGCGTGCGTGTCTCTGTTAGTGAGTGCGTGTCTCTGTTAGTGAGTGAGTGTCTCTGTTAGTGAGTGCGTGTCTCTGTTAGTGAGTGCGTGTCTCTGTTAGTGAGTGCGTGTCTCTGTTAGTGAGTGCGTGTCTCTGTTAGTGAGTGCGTGTCTCTGTTAGTGAGTGCGTGTCTCTGTTAGTGAGTGCGTGTCTCTGTTAGTGAGTGCGTGTCTCTGTTAGTGAGTGCGTGTCTCTGTAAGTGAGTGCGTGTCTCTGTAAGTGAGTGCGTGTCTCTGTTAGTGAGTGCGTGTCTCTGTTAGTGAGTGCGTGTCTCTGTTAGTGAGTGCGTGTCTCTGTAAGTGAGTGCGTGTCTCTGTTAGTGAGTGCGTGTCTCTGTTAGTGAGTGCGTGTCTCTGTTAGTGAGTGCGTGTCTCTGTTAGTGAGTGCGTCTCTGTTAGTGAGTGCGTGTCTCTGTTAGTGAGTGCGTGTCTCTGTTAGTGAGTGCGTGTCTGTTAGTGAGTGCGTGTCTCTGTTAGTGAGTGCGTGTCTCTGTTAGTGAGTGCGTGTCTCTGTTAGTGAGTGCGTGTCTCTGTTAGTGAGTGCGTGTCTCTGTTAGTGAGTGCGTGTCTCTGTTAGTGAGTGCGTGTGTCTGTTAGTGAGTGCGTGTGTCTGTTAGTGAGTGCGTGTGTCTGTTAGTGAGTGCGTGTGTCTGTTAGTGAGCGCGTGTGTCTGTTAGTGAGCGCGTGTGTCTGTTAGTGAGCGCGTGTGTCTGTTAGTGAGCGCGTGTGTCTGTTAGTGAGCGTGTGTGTCTGTTAGTGAGTGTGTGTGTTTCTGTCAGTGAGTGTGTGTGTTTCTGTCAGTGAGTGTGTGTGTTTCTGTCAGTGAGTGTGTGTGTTTCTGTCAGTGAGTGTGTGTGTGTTTCTGTCAGTGAGTGTGTGTGTGTGTTTCGGTCAGTGAATGTGTGTGTGTTTCTGTCAGTGAATGTGTGTGTGTGTTTCTGTCAGTGAATGTGTGTGTGTGTTTCTGTCAGTGAATGTGTGTGTGTGTTTCTGTCAGTGAATGTGTGTGTGTGTTTCTGTCAGTGAATGTGTGTGTGTGTTTCTGTCAGTGAATGTGTGTGTGTGTTTCTGTCAGTGAATGTGTGTGTGTTTCTGTCAGTGAATGTGTGTGTGTTTCTGTCAGTGAATGTGTGTGTGTTTCTG
Organism: Pelobates fuscus; assembly: GCF_036172605.1. Taxonomy (NCBI): domain Eukaryota; kingdom Metazoa; phylum Chordata; class Amphibia; order Anura; family Pelobatidae; genus Pelobates; species Pelobates fuscus. The sequence goes on from NC_086320.1 coordinate 108,926,477, forward strand.
TCAGTGAATGTGTGTGTGTTTCTGTCAGTGAATGTGTGTGTGTTTCTGTCAGTGAATGTGTGTGTGTTTCTGTCAGTGAATGTGTGTGTGTATTTAGATGGCAGGGCAGGGGGGAAGGGTTGGGTGGGGGTGGCGCCTGAGTTTTGTCCTGCCTAGGGCAGCACAAAACCAGGATACACCACTGCTTGCAACACCTTATGCCCAAAAGAAGCTTCTGCCTAAGAAAAGATTTCTAGTCTGTAAAGGCAGATGAAAGTATTGAAAGAAGACTATGCTGTATGCTCTTTTGACATTAAAGTGATAAAGTCATGCTTCCTTAGGTGAAGATGAAGACTGACATAATGATGGCAACACAATGGATTGACCAAAACTAAGTTTACTGAGAACTAGGAAATACATATGCAAAGTTTCATGAAATTGAGAGATCATCTAGAAAATCTGTGTGGTCTTGCTCGACTAGGGAAGCAAATTTCCAAAGTTCCCTGTTTGCTCTTGCAGCCATCACATCTGTTTCAGTAATTTCTCTAAATATTTCTCTGCTTAAGGACTAATTTGTTTGCTCATCTTAGATCGTCTGCAATGGTTTTGTCTATTCCTCTGATGTATGTCACAGAGATGTCTTCTAAATTTTCTTCTGCCCGTTCCATAATTAGGAAGCAGAGTACTGAGAAACTGTTGATATAGGTTACTGTGGTGAGGTTATCCAATTGAATTGTTCCTGCAACCTCTGATTACTGTGTAATATTGAAAGGCTAGACGTACTTTCCATGCCGCTTTCATTTCTCTAAAATTTGAAGATAACGTTGAGTCTTGGTGACTCCAGAAATTGTGATGCATGACTGTATCTACGTTTGCATCCAAACTGATTCCAGAAGCATCTGTAGTAATAGTTAGCCATTTAAGGGGTTAAATTGTTTGCATACATTTTTTATCCACTCAAAGGCTTCTTCGCTGAAGCCTTGGACCAATGCTAGAGGAAGAGACACTAGATGATGGGCACCATTTTTGCAACCTTAAGGTTAAACTGTTTGTAAACGGTTTAACTCCTTAAAAGAATACTGTACTGTGTTAGTACACTTATTTTTAAAATACTTTAAAGTTCTTTGTCTCAGATGTATATTCTAGCATTAATGCAATGGCTTTAAGACTAAATGAAGTCTAAAATGTCAGGGCCATCAGCAGCCACCTCTTGACATTCTGCTTATGCCCCCAATGATGTCATGAGGTCACAAGACAAAGGTCCAATCCAATGAAATGTCTCTCAGAGAATCATTGAACACTGATTTCCTGAGAAGCTGTGAGCGACACTGCGCATGTGTGCAATATGTGACATAATATACTATGAAGGAGTATGAGAGGCAGGAAGTAACTGTTCTGGCTTTCCATTCAGAGGGCTTGGAAATGTGGTTTAAAGCTGAGCTTTCAAGCCTGCAAACAATAGGCATTGAAAAACAGAATATGGGGGGGATATTAAAGGCACTATAACAACAATTACGATTAAATTAATTTAGTGCCTACAGTGTCGCTGTAAGATAAGATAAAGCCCATGACTTCTTGGCAACATAACAGCTTCACTGAAATGAAGCCGATATAGTGTTCAGAGTGTTCCTTTACAGTAAGCTATAACAATTGGAAACACTTTTGATGCTCATTGTATGAATCTTATAGTTCATTTTAAAGCATTGGAGAACATCTCTGTATGAATAAAAAGGGTTCAACTTACCTTAGCTGCTCTGAGCAGCATTTCTCGTTCTTCTTCACTTTTGCGCTGTTTTTCTATCTGTTCTAGCTGTTCTAGAAACTTAAGTTGTGCGCGGACATCACTTGACTGGAGATACCGATCAGATTGCTGGAATCAAAACCATGTATACAGATGATTAAAAGACAGCATAAGGAACATAAGACACAAAGACTTGCATTTGGGCAAGTCAAATTGGCTGTCTGAGTAGGACTCCAGGATAAGAGCCATGAATGAACCAGATGAGAAAATATTTTAGATACTGATTGACAAAGACCCTGCTGGGTCAAAACATTGCTGTTTTTCTGCACTAACAAAAGCAGCTTAAGTGCCTGCACCATTATTCATTTTCTATATCTGGAAGTGAGACCTGGCCGTCCTCGAGTCCTAACACCCTAAAAGTCTGAAGAGTGCGGTATCGATTACTTTTCTTACAAGATACTGATGGTCACACTGGCAACCATATGTGCCTAATAGGAGAGGGCTGTCTGTTCTATTCTATATTTGCAACCACCATTTCCTTAATCCAACTTGTAACAGAGGGGGTTTGGTTTCTGCCTTATTCTTTGGTCATTGTACCGTGTGGCATTGCATTTTCCAACAATGATCCATACAAACTAGGAATAATGTGGCTTAGGAGGGAAATAGGAGGGAAATAAATAGATAGAGGATGACCTGGCATAAAGAATATGCTAGAAGTGGTCTGTTTGTGTGTGATGAGAAGAAAACCTGTCTAACAGTAAAGATTACCTTCGCCTGTCATTTTAATCATTTAGGTATACAAAAGCTCATTAACATCATAACTTTACACTTAGTATTTTTATTAACACAGTGAATTAAATCTTGCCTCCTGTGACAAGACATTGTGCCACAAATGTAGGAAATAGGTAAACCACTGCAGTAAATATTTTTCATATGTTCTTAATGCCCCAGAAGCCACGATGCATGAATTATAGGAGTCTGTTTACTTCACCTTGTAATTCATAGACCTGTGCTGTGCTGCTAGCGTCAGTTTTTCAATGAGCCCTCGCAATCGTTCCTGAGTCGCGAGAGAGACCAAGTTCATAACATCAGAGTTAAGTTCCTTAATGTCATGCCTTTTACCTGTGATAGCCGAGAAAATCCATTACATATTTTAGTAGGAATGGATAATTGAAATAATTAGCACAGCGGGTATTCTGTTCCCTCTAGAAGTCATACCCATTAAGAAGAGAGGCTTGGAGATTATGATTTTCTTGGTAAAGTCACAACTTCAAAGATATTATGCATTACATTAATAAAACTTAGCCTAAAGCTTTACAAAGAAGAGGCAATGTTTCATGTGGCCTTCAGAATATATCAGCTTGCAAGGTCAGTTTTAGGACACAAATATTAAGTATACAAAAATTACATTGTCTTCACATATGATGCAAAAATCTACCACACAGTTATTTCAGTATTCTGTAGAGATACTGGGTAACTAGATCCTAAACATAAGATACATTCTAAAATGTTATCTATCTGCAAAATAATACAGTTTTCTTCTATAAGTATAATCTTTTCTATTTTTTTTTCTAGAAAATTAGCTACATAAATAAAAGTAAAAACAATAATAAAAAAATAATAAAGAGCTAAACTGTAATTTAAGTTGTTAAATTAACAGGATTCATTATTTCTTCCATTAAAATTATTTGTCATAAATGTCATGTTTGATTGTATACAGAACATAAAATAGCAAGACAATTGAATGTGCAGATTTGGGGAAAAACTGAAGTGTTCTGTGAAAATCCACAGCCATGACCAATGGACGTGTAGCAGAGTTGAGTCCAGGCAATATTGCAAAATAGCTACAAAAAGTGAAAGACAACAGGTTTTGCTACAAATGATACCATTAAATGCAATTTGGAAGCTGTATAGTCACACTCGTAGAGACAGTATCTCTCATATATCTATCTCGTGGCAATAATGCTAACCCAACATTTAACAAGTTTCATATACATCTTCTGTCAGGAAAACTTAGGTGATGTAATTTGGAATAATTAGGCCAGATACGATCCATAAAGAAATAACTATAGGCATCCAAACAACTTTAGGTGTATAGATCACGCCCCTGCAGTCTCACTGCTTAATTCTCTACAATTTAGGAGTTAAATAACTTGTTTCTGTTCTCGCAACCTTAGCCACACCTGCCCTGGTTGGGACTCAGAGTCTACCTGAAGAAAATTATTTATTTTCAATCACGTTAACTTACGTTAGAAGTTTTTATCTCAAGTTCTGTAAATTGAACTTTAATCACACAGAAAGTTCTAGCAGGGTATAGAAGGCTATTAACCCAATTAAATTCTAAATTAAACAAAACATGCAATAAAGGATGTTTAAATATTAGGTCTCTTTACAGGAATTTTAGAACGCTGTGTAGGTTACATGCAGGGAAGATGCAACTATGGCTACATAAACAATGATTTAACTCCTAAATGTCAGAGAACTTAGTGGTAAGACTGCAGTGGCATATGTTTCACACCAAAATGGTTTTATTAAGCTAATTTTAAACATATACAATAGTTCTGTAATCAAAAGGCACATATGTAGATTTGGAAAAATAAGGTGTCATTTATATGTAATCTGTAAAATAAAATCCTAGCATCCTGTGCATATTAGTCCCATTTTGTTATTGGTTATGTAGTATAACAAATGACAAGGATTCAAACTGAAACAGAATGTGTTGACATGGGGCAGCCCCGTCTTGAAGCTTGTTAATATGGAGTTTGACAAAAGCTATGATTAGATGCACTTGCAGGGTATTTTATAAACAGTGTCAAGTTAATAAGGGCTATGGTATGACTTTCATTAATGACTTGATGGCCATGTTCGTTACCAGTTAATGATTTTAAAAAGCTCTTGAGACTTGTTAGTTTGTACAGGATGGTAAAAGTTCATCCTTCTCCTGCTGTTCTGCTATACTTTGTCATTATGGGTTTGTAAAATAAGGACATTATTGATTCTATTCTATGTGTGAGATATCTGTGGGTTGGAGATGCTAACCCTACTAGAGAAGAGCTCTAATTAATTAATTTGGGAAATGGCAGAGTAACTATGACTACAATAGTGAAATCCTAACTGATGCACAGAGGACTTTAATAACATTACGTTACTGTTTAATTTTAAACATGTTCCATAGGGGATCTGAGAGTTGAGTCCAATCGCAATTGAATAATCTGTGGAGCAACAGGTGCACCAGTGATGTATTCACGTCACACTACTGTTACACTAGATTTTCTTCATAGCCAGGACTTTCCTGATGTAACTAATCAGTATGGAAATGTAATGCAGAATATGAGAATGACAGGGCTAGACTAAAGTTAAATATGGGATCATAAACAGAAGCTGAATGAGGATATAATACAAAGTTGGAATGTGGGTCTTGACCAAGAGCACAGAGTAAGTCAGAATCCAGAGTGAGAACAATACATTGTATTGTCTTAAATTCATATATAAACTCCATGTGTTTATTGCTCATCTTTTTAAAACCATTATCTCCAAGAAAAGTTAATAAAATAAATAAAATAAATTACGTTGTATTTAATTTTTTTTTATGTGTGAGAAGTTGTTTGACAGTGCCATTTTATAACTTTATTATATTTTTTGCAATGCTCAGGTATTTGTTTACTTTTTTAAAGTTAGTCTCCACAATCAAAGTAATGTCATCAATATGCTCCCACTAGATTACGGTGTTCCTCAAGTTTCCTGGAAGACTTCAGAATTTGATAGGAAGCAGTGTGCATGCTACCAAATATTTGGAGAGTGGGTATTTTATATGGCGGACATTTGAAGTACACTGAAAGAGTTTGATAGGTGTACTTTAACATTTCACACAGTCAAAATTAAAATGGTTCAGACTACGTTTTCCAACTCATTTGAGCTCATATTGTAGCTTAATTTACCCATTTAAGCGATTTTGTGCAGCGAGCCAGACAATAGCGTTCGCGAAGGTCGGCTGCTGGGCTTCACCCCCTAATCAACATAATTCTTAAGATTGAGAACCAAATCATTATTTTTATAATGGTGCAGATCTAATGTAGAAGGTTCTGTATTCTTTATGAAAAATCTCTAAGTGATTCATCATAATATTTGTGAAACATACATAGCAAACATACGGTCTACAAGAGCCTTTGTATGCATCTCTTACACCCTACTATACTATACCTATTTCCAAGATTCTGCTTTGGAGAGCAGATGTAAAAAGGAAAGGATCTTCCTGACATGACCGAATAACTGCACCAACAAATTGTGAGTTGGTTGCCAAGATACAGGCATTTTCTTCATTAAGGTTAACACCAGCCATAGAGGTGACATCATTAATATCATCTTCCTCCCTAGAAAGCAATTAAGAAACCAAGACATGATAAACAAATAGTAAGAAACACACAAATCATTAACAGGCTATAATTCTCATAATAATGTTCTGTCTCTACACCTGGACATCAAAGTATTGTTAGAAGAGGAAAAAAGTGTCTAATAAAATAATCTTGAAATGTTAAAGAACCAAATTTCGACAAATTGATTGGTTAAAATAGCTAAAGAAAAAAAAATATTAAGATCAGGATATAGAATATTTGACACGCAGTGATCAGTTTTCTTGAAAACTAGGATTAGGAGGAATTTTAATGAGGACATCTAAGCTAAAACAGGCTTTAAATCATTAGGATGTAAAATCAGCCAGTATGTTAATTTTGAACAGTGCAGCAATTTTTTTTAAATAGTTAATTTCAAAATGCAAAAGGTTTGAAAGGCAGCAGCAGATTATATAACAAAATGGTGATATACATTATACAAGTTTTTTATTCACATACATTAACAATATATCAATTGACAGACTATATTAGAACATATTGTGAAATTAGTCAAAGTAACAAGTAACAGCTCAGCTCACCAACATTAAAATCATGCTTACCAACCCCCCTTTTTCCTCTGACAAGATTAACCCCTTAAGGACCAAGCTTAATTTGTTTTTTTCACTTAAGGACCAAAGCAATTTTAAAATGTTTTGCTCTGTGTGTGTTCAACTGCAATTTTCATCTCTCTCATTTACTGCACCAACACAAATTATATATACCATATTTAAAGGACAAAAAAAGGCTTCTATTTCATATGACAAACTAATGTTATATAAAATGCAACATAAAAAAAAAGGTTTTCCCACAGTTTTGCCAATAATAAGTGCGTAATTACTGCAGCTTAAGAAGAGCAATTCAAAATATACTTATTTGTTCTGATTTATAGAGTACATAATATGTCTGAGATTTTTTTTTTTATTCAAGGTTTATTTGCATAGTTTTAACATACAGCAGTAAAGGCAAATACGTGTATCAAGAGTAATCTGTAGCTTTACAATTACACGGTATAGCACATTGTTTGATAACATAACAGAAAATACTATGAGGCTACTGCACATTTAACCTGACTATGTCTCAGTGTATGTCAGTCTCAATACGTTATTTTATTTTAATTTAGGTCCGAATAGCACAGCAGTGTCAAGTCTTGGCATCGGTTAAATAGCCAGTTATGTCAGGCGGTTCTGGTTTTGGTGACGTTAAAAGTGGTAGGTTCTGTTACGTGTAGTCAGGGATTAATTATGTTTTGTTTGCTGGGTGCTGTTGGCTCATGATAGTAAGACGGTACATTTAGGCCTTATAGCAGAGCCTATTACATCTTAAGGTGCCTATCTAGTATATCCAGCCTACTCGGTCTATGTCAACGTCCTCGAGTTGTTAGCCTAAGGCAGCAGAAGCCTTTGTTTAACTTTAAAGCGTTGGAGCAGTTGTAGTGGTCACTAGTGGCACAGGTTTCCAGTGTTTGTTTGGGCCGTTCGGTCCATCATTGCCGGTATGCTGGTTCGGAGCCTAATTAAGTACATTTGGTCAAACAGTAATGACATAAGACTGTGCAAAGCGTAGTATAGGTCACGTCATGTGTTGTAACAAAGTTGTTCCCTCCTTCCAAAAGGGGGAGACATTAAAAGGGAAAAAGGGCCTACGTGAAGTCCCCATTTAATCACCAGAGGGAGTGTCTCCCAGCGGTCTAAAAGGGCCTTGTGCAGTGCACGCGCGGCCGGGCATAGTAATACACCCTGAAGTGGTAAAAGGAAAAAAGTAAGGTGGTGGCATTACACATATGGAACAGGTCTTCTCCCCCCCTCCCCCCCTCCCCCCCCCACACCCCATTCAGGCATAGCCGTCCATGACAGTCAGGTGTAAACAAGCAATATATCCTACAATATGTGTCTTAGCTCGTATCCGTGTGCTGTGTTTAAGCGATAGGCCTTATATAGCAACTGTAGCGTTAACAGCGTATTCATTTTTATAAAAAGGTTATATAGAGCAGTTAAACTAATAGTACATGAGCAGTTAAAGCTACAAATGTGTAGAACGCATTGTAATAGCCTGGCTTAATATATAATAAAGCTATCTAATTGCAATATAATATATATCAAGTTGTTTTCGGTACAGTACAGTTATTGTATGGATGTAGTATTAACAACTTGGGCTCTCGTAGCCACAACAGAGCTGGACTATTCTCAATGTCCGTTTGCTGGAGATTGTTCATTGCGCAACCGCCCTGCAATCCTTAGGCCGCTGGGCCTCCATCTGTCCACCCTGCAACAACCCCGGTCCGTCTCCAGGGCACTTCGTAACTTGTGGGCACTCGGGAGCAGGGGCGGTCCATTCGACTCCCACACCTAGAGTCCACGGGCCCCTCTCTCCCTGCACCTCCCCATCGCCACCCAGTGCCCCAGACTCAGAGGCGCGCGGCGCCCTCAGTCTCACCCGGTGCCGGCCACGTGCTTGGAGCCGGCGCGCACCCCCCCCGGCCACCGGTCCGCCAGAGGGGGTCGCGCAGGCCCGCCCCACCGGGCTCACAGCATCAGGGACATGGCCCTCTGGGGACCCCACATACCCATGGGCCAGGGCACCCACACCTCCAGCGGGCCGGCAGTCCCCGCAGGGGATCCATCAAGTGCTCAGCTGTGCCCAAGTCCATTTGGGCGGTCTCGAATGGTCCTCCGACCCAGCAGCAGTGCCTTTGTGGTGTATTTGCCAATGTTGAGGTAGTCTCTGTGTGTGCCCGAGTCTCTTTGCGCCTGATCAGGGTGCTTCTGATGTTTCAGCCCCTCCGCGGCGACTTCTAAAGTTGCTGGCTGACTGATTGTCGTGCAGCCCGTGCTAAATGCAGGCGGTCTGTATTTGGGCCGTGCGGGTGCTCCCGTTGCGGCCAGCCCTCCCGCTTGGAGGCCGGGATATCCCCCCCGGTCGAGAGGGGGGGGGGGCAGGGCCGTGCCCCGGGCCGAGGTACTCCCCCCGTCTAGGTGTCCTCAGCGGGACCGCTTGGTTGTGCTACCCGCAGTGGGCGCTGGGTTTCCGGCTCTCCGTGTAGGCCACGCTCGGCCTTCTCTACTTGCCCGGTTTGCGGTGAGTGTCGGGTATCGGGGGTAAGCTGGTGCCTTCGTCGGTACATTTCTGATGGAGCTTTGTGTTTTTTAGGCAGTTTTGGGGCGATATTTTCGCCTTTTTGTCAGCATGGATCAGGAGCTCATGAGAATGGCGTCTGGTCGGCCCGGCGGCCCGGCCCCGCCCCCCCATGTCTGAGATTTTAGGGGCAGAGACAAGATGAATGGCCGCACTCACAGAGAGCTCTGCGCAGGCTTCATGGGTCGGAAGATCAAAACACAAAAGTCAAAGAAACCACATATGGGCTAAAACATTGGAGATTAATGGCCACAGGCATGAGGTGCAGTGGTGCCCAAGATGGCAAACTACCCGGGGCCTACTCTGTACCAGACATGCCGGCACCTTTAACCCCTTATGCTACTCCGGTTACTACTACAGTGCTGAAGGCACTTTTTGCTAATCTGCACAAAATATCTTGACAGATGTAGTGGTGCTTCACTCAGACACCCAAGGCCTGTCGGGTAAGATGGGTGCCCTGGAGAACACCTCCACGGATCACACGCTCCAGATTGCCACAATACAAAAAGCAGTCACAGAGGTTCAACAACACAAAGAGGCGAACAAATGCTGCTTTTCAGCGGTAGAGGATGCAAGATGCAAAAACAATGAAAATACAAGGAAGATATACCAGCCGCAGCTCTCACCACGACAGAGTAAAACTGTGTGTCTCGATGGCTTAGTTTGTGTACCCAAATCCCCCCCCCGAGAGATCTAGTGGTCCACTTTCAAAGTGGCAAGGACAATGCCGCTGTTCGAGAGCACTAACCATATAAGTTTGAAGAGATATCAATTTCCTTCTACACGGACCTCTTGGGAGGCACTCTGGCGCGCAGGAGGTCTCTGCTACCATTTAAATCCCTCCTTCGGAAGCACAATATCCCATATAGATGGCAACTAACACGCGGTCCTTCGAGGTGAGGAAAGGAATCTGGTTCATGACGTTCCAGAGGTGACATTCCTGTTAGCACTGCTGAACCTTCCATTGGACTCTCTGAATAGTACTGGGTTTGGGGCACCTACCTGAGCTCCACACTGCTGGAAACCAGAGACTACTATTCCTTTCAGTCTTTGCCAGCCTCACCGGTCTGATATGCTGTGGTCACGACCTGACCCAACCAAAGTGAATGCCTACCATTCTCTCAGTGGCCTATTAAGTTAACTTTGTTTATTTCAGTTTGTTTAGTTGCTAGTTTTGTTTTAGTTTAAGCATTATGCATATGCCTCCTCACTTTTCAGCCCAAACTATTATATGGTCAACTCACTACCACCCGCCATCCCGTTATTAAGAGCACACTCAGGCGAGCATATCGATGTCTCCAGTAATCCTGGAACTGTCTTGAACTATACGTTTGATTCAGCTTTGCAGCATAGTGCCCATACATATACATAGTATAACAGTATTAGTGATACCCCAGACGATCCTAGCCAAAACCCACAACACTCAGTGTATCACTTTCTACAAATAACAAAAAAAAACAAAAAAAAAAAAACTCATAGGTTATGTAGGTATAGGCTACTGTCTACTGTTCTGCTCAAATGTTGAGATAAGCACTCCTCTTCTTACACATCATCATGGTTTTGTTGTATCTATGACCTAAACAATTGAACAAACGTGTAAACTCACCTAATTTCGAGCACCGGTGCTGGCTCCACCCCTAATCCGCCTCCTTGGCTGATGTAATCACAATTTATGATCCCAGCCAATCACAATGCTTTCCAATGGAAAAAAAAGCTGCTGTGACCAATCAGCATCTCTATAGGGAAACTTCAGCGTCTCCATGCAGAGTGTGGAGATGTTTAACGTTGTGCTACACACTGCAGTGGAGACGTTTAATGTCAGTGCTGCACAATGTGCAGCACTGACACAGGAAGCACCTCTAGTGGTCATCTAAGGAGTGGCCACAATAATGGGGATTTTTATCCCCGATTGCAGTGCTAACTCTGAGCTCAGCATACAGAGCATAGGTCAGTCTAGGGCCACAAATGTTAGCCTCAGCTGATCTAGGGGAACCCTGGGTATCCAAAAATACCTGGGGCTCTTTGGTACCAGCAGTAATTTATCTGAAAAATAAAAAGGTGGTATGTATATTCAAAGGAAAAAGGGCTAAGTTAAACAAGAACAGAACAACAGCACCCAACAGTAATGGAGTAGCAAAAGAGGTATTCGTGAACACTAGGGTAAAGCTGGTGCTACTGTAATGTATTACCTGCCATAGGGCACTCCAGTATGGTGTGCAAAATTAAAAAGCGAGGACTTAGTCCCCAGGACCAGCTACAGCACCCATATCTCACAGCATGGCCACCAGTCATGCAGAGTTGAGGCAGTGCAGGAAGAGAAAAAAGTGCCTTTGAGTGATAGAAGCTCACCCACACCACAAGAAGGTAGAGGAATGGGAAGAGAATTACTAAAATGGGCAGGGGAGTAAGAGTGTGAAGATGTGGCAAAATGCATCTTGCCTGTGTACCAAAAATCCTTGCACCAGCACAAAGTGGTGCAAGTATCCCATTTTGTGGGAAGCATTTTGGTCTGATGGATTAATGAGAATCAAGTGTTTGGGAAGTAGATAATGGCAGGGAAATTATTGTGGACTAGTTGGAAATTTAAAGTGTAGAAATAGCTGGGAGTTAGGAACTCAAAGAGTGTGTTATCAAAGATCCCAATATTAATGTATTGTGCCACTGTAACATGAGTATTTTCTGTAATTGTTTCAATGTGATGTATGTATGCACTATTATATTATCCTTCCAGTTTTTATCCATACAAAGAAGAGCCCCCATGTATACTCGATGAGTGAGTTTTAATGAATTTCATCTCCAATTTAGATTTCCAATCGTCCCGTTAAACCAGGAGACTGCATAATAAAGAGAACACACTTTCCCAGAAACACTAATTTTGCTGCATCACTGCCTGAAATGAAAATACATCACCATTGCACCAACTCCTCTTATACAGAGGAAAAAGAACACACTGATTCTCTATGGCAACACAGAGCATGTGTCCCACTGGTTACTGCTGCTCCTGCTGTCCATTACAAATCCATAGCTCTGGTGGATGGATTTCTTTCTTTCTTTCTTTGGATGAGGCAAATTGATAGTCGTATACACTAATCCAACCTTTAATCCATCTTAATAGTATGGGCTTGGACATCTGATTTCCCCCTATACTCTCCATGAAGATAAACAGGTGGTCAGAGATCCTGAATGCTTTTGCATTTTCCAGATAGAAATTCCACTCTTTGAAATGTTTTTTTTTTTCCTAGCAGAGTCGAAGGGTATCACAGAATGAGGGAAAACTAATCTCCTAATCCAGGGTATTTCTGCTAAACTCTCAGTATGAAGGTAGGGGACAACTTGAGTACCATGTAGAAGAACTTTAGTTAAAGCTTGATGTTATGGCTAAAGTAATCACTCCAAAATATACAGTCTTCACAGTAAGTAACTTGCTATCAGAGTCCCGAATGGGTTTGGAAGGAGCAAAGAGCAGTGATAACTAAATTAAGGTCCAGATGAAGAAGGCTCTTAACAGACCTTATGGTGGATGCTCCACTACATTTTTTTTTTCAGTTAGTTTTAGTTCTACGCATGGGGTTGCTGGATGAGTGCACAGTGCCTTTGACTAACACTGGTGTTAATATATGCCTACAACTTATATTGTGACGCAACTTGTTCATTTATTTTTCCTTTTTTTGTTTTGTTTGCTCTTACTTTACATGTGCTGTTTTTATACAATACCAAAAGGTTTTCAATAAAAATAGAAACATGAAATAAAACCAAAAAAAAACCTGAAGTATTTCTTTTGTGATTCTGAATCTAAGAGGTTTAGTGGAAAGCCAATTATGGAGTTAACACAGCACATATTAACCATTACCTGCCCAGCTTTTAGATGCAGCTTGTTCATATTAATGGAGTTCCATTATTGTTCTGGGGCAAGATCAGTAAAACAGCTAGTGCCTTAGTTATGTTGCTCACAGTCGTTTAGGACATTTTGCATCCAGTTTCCACACTACCCAATATACACAAATTTAGAATTAATTAGTTTTTAAACAAAATTTAGTTCAACTTGCATACGTATGTATTGGCCATTTCGAACCCTAATGATTTCACTGCCAACAGCTAGTGTAGCGCAGTGTTAATATTTGGGAACGTTTGGCCACAAATACATAAAAATTTCTGGTCTGAGGCAAAATATAATTCAAAGAACACCAACAACGAAAATAAAACCACAACATATTTGGACGTATGCAAAATAAATGCACAAATAACGTCTGTTTTAATATTCAAGAAAACAAAACTCACTTTATCTACAGACTGTGTATTCTAGGCCAAGAGAACAAAAAATAAAATCAAATTTCTTGCTGAGCACTACTGGCTACAAAATGTCAGATGTCATTAAGATGCACATTATGTGTACTGCGGTTTTATTTTAGGCAAGATAGCCTGCAAGGTATTTGTAAGAGTGCTAATCGATTTCCATAAGGTTTTTTTCTTTCTGCTTCCCTTATAACCCCCTTCGTTTGACTCAATGCTGTAGGATTTGTTTTAGTCACAGAAGAAGTAAGGTCCTTGCTTTTGGCACAGAAGTCGTGCAACAGACATACTGTAAAAAGATCTTTGGCCTTGTGGAATTGCCAGCTGCATGAAAACACATTTAGAAACCTGGATTGGTTTGCCAGCAGCTGTTCATACAGCGTTTCGCCTTATTTTAGGGAAGATTTTCTGTTTTCTAAACTCAAGGAACATTTGCTTAATCATGTTTTGAGATTAAACCATCTGACAAACGTTGCAACATATATTTCATAACTTACTAACCCTTGAAAATGGTTTTACCAAACTGCAGACGTTTACAGTTGCACAAAAACCGATGAAGGTGGTCTACATCAATGATCTCATATTGTAATAAGATATATATACACACACATATATATATATATATACCGTATATACTAGAGTATAAGCCGAGTTTTCAGCACATTTTTTGTGCTGAAAAAACCCAACTCGTCTTATACTCGAGTCAATAGTCTGTATTATGTCAATTTGCACTGCCATAATACAGACTGGGGCTGCAGAGATGTTACTTACCTCTCCTGCAGCTCCTGTCAGCTCTCTCCTCCTCCGCGCTGTCCGTTCAGCACCTCGGTCAGCTCCCAGTGTAAATCTCGCGAGAGCTGCGGCGTGTGAGCTGCCAGAAGAGCTGACCGGACGGCGCGGAGGAGGAGAGAGCTGACAGGAGCTGCAGGAGAGGTAAGTAACATCTCTGCAGCCCCCCTCTCCCCCCCACTGAACTGCCAATGCCACTGGACCACCAGGGAAGGAGAGCCCCCCTCCCTGCCATGTATCAAGCAGGGAGGGGGGGACGAAAAAAAAATATATAATAATAATAAAAAAATTATAATAATTAAATTTAATAAGAAATAATTTTTTTTTTTAAATAATTAAAAATAAAATTGCCCATCCCCCACCAAGGCTCTGCAACACACACACACACACACACACACACACACTGCACTCATACGCACACGCTGCATTCATCCGCACACGCTGCATTCATACACACACTGTAAAATAAATATTCAATTAATATATTTTTTTAGGATCTAATTTTATTTAGAAATTTACCAGTAGCTGCTGCATTTCCCACCCTAGTCTTATACTCGAGTCAATACGTTTTCCCATTTTTTGGGGGAAAATAGGGGCCTCGGCTTATATTCGGGTCGGCTTATACTCGAGTATATACGGTGTATGTATATATATATATATCTTTTAATAATAACTGCTTGCTTTCACATTTGCATGACTTTACTGAGAGGCCCCATATCTCTCATAAAATGCTTCCAATTATATTCTAGTTCTTTCACACTGAAAAGCTAAAGCTAAGTTCCTCTGAGGAAGTGTTTTGTATTGTGTATTCTCCTAGATTTAACATGTACATATGCTTTGGGGTTTACTGACAAATGGAGTTTATACACAGACTATAACTGTATATATTGAGGGCACTATAGACAACGAATGAACATAAGTTCTTCATTTATTTATTTTTTTTCTTTGAAATCAGCTTATAGGTGGTCCTAAAATACAAAAGCTATATGAAAGCTCTTCTACGGGAGATCAAGCAACTTCTCGTGACAGAAGTGAGAAAGTTTTGAGATGAGTTGCACACACTTGGAGGCTGCATTGCGACCATAGAAAAAGATGTGAGGTACCTTAACCAATATCGCACAAGTCACAACTACTTCTTTATCATCACACCTTCAGAAAATGCAAAACTAAACTAAAACATAAGCATTGTAGGATGGTAACAATCAAAAGCATTTAGAAGGATCTCGAATATCTGGCAGACCTTCCAACTAATTGTACCTGCTTATTCATTGCTATGCACTTTTTCACAAATCTACTGCCACTCTTCTCAGTGTTCCATTCACAGAGTGAGTGACATAACAGATCTTTCGTGATGTGATTGTCAAATTATTCTGCATATGAGATACATCAGCAATTATTAGGATCACTAGATCACGCTTCTATACTTTTGAGGGATAATACGTAATATTTTAAGACAACCTCTCTTTGGTTATTGGCAGGGGTATCCTAAGACACAAATATTAAATGGTGAAGTTCTGAAAATTGCCATGCTGTAGAAGCACCAGCTTTTCTTAAGGAACAGTACCTACAGCATTTCTGGACAGATTATTAAGCATGTAGCCACAGTCTCCACTCATCTCATTCCTGATAGCACTAAGTCTATACAGTAAGTGACAACTACCTCTTTACTGCTTCACTCTTCTTTATTACTATACAGGTGGACCAACCAGGTCTACTCTCAATATTCAGTTTTTTTGTTTTTCATTAAGATTATCAGATACAGTGGGCTCTGATGTTTTCCTTTTTTGTCTTAACATTAACCATTAATTAACAGCTCCATGCGGTATTTCCTTTTGTTCCACGCAAAGGTATCTCTCAAACAAGTTCTACAATTTCGCCATACCATTTAAGAATACACTTAATATTTACTATGTGCTTTCGCTTTTTATAAATGTTCAAATTCATTGCATTTTTTGTGCTAAAGGATGCATTATACAGGGAAGAGGATTATGTATAGTATAGGATGGTATAGCCTTTGACTGATGGCTGGTGCTGAAAGTAGTGGTTCCAGCAATTTAGAAACAGATGTCAGAGCTAAGTGTCACATTCTAGTAACAAAGTAAAGAGATGTCAAAGAAAGATTGGAATAGAGTGG
Organism: Pelobates fuscus; assembly: GCF_036172605.1. Lineage (NCBI taxonomy): Eukaryota > Metazoa > Chordata > Amphibia > Anura > Pelobatidae > Pelobates > Pelobates fuscus. Next base: position 108,942,930 of record NC_086320.1, read on the forward strand.
GGGAAAACAGGGTCAGGTGGGTATAAGTTTTGCAGCTATAGAGAGTAGCAAAATAAGACAATGGAGACATTGGGTCAACAGATTGTAGTTTTATTTTTTGTATTTTGTATTTTTTTTTTTAAAGGTTTTATTGGGTTTTCAAGAATAATCACAGTTATATTGAAAGGGTACATAATAGAAAAAAGGGGTGACAACTGACATCTTGTTAATAAGATTAATTTTTGAATAGATACAGTTTGGAGCATATAAAATAGGTAAAGCTTTGCAGGAAGCATACTTTTGTTATCATGTAAGCTCGTTTGAGCAGGGTCCTCTTCAACCTATTGTTCCTGTAAGTTTATTTGTAATTGTCCTATTTATAGTTAAATCCCCCTCTCATAATATTGTAAAGCGCTACGGAATCTGTTGGCGCTATATAAATGGCAATAATAAATAAATAAATAAATCATAGCACTTGAAACTGAAACGACAAATTGAGACTAGCACTGAGGTCTAGACTGAGACTGGACGTTGTCCTTTACCTGGACCTGCCGTTAACTCTGGGAGAGTGATCCTGACTATCGCTGTAGTTTTTGTGTAGTATAGTGTTACTGTGTGGTCTAGTGTTGTGAGTTGTTCTCCCTATCCACATGTTTGCGAATGTGTCATATCTAGACTGGTGATTGTCAACTGAGGTGGTTGTCCTGTGCCAGTGTATGTAGCACGAAGCTGAGTTGGAGAGTATCCAGTGGCCTGTGAAGTAGTGTAGGCCGCTCAGTCTGATCATTGCCAATGGTTGTGTGTGTTAGATGTGTCTCATTGCTTACTCGTGTTGCAGGAGGCCCTTTCGGTATGGAATCTCCGTATGATAGGGTGTGAGCTACAGGTAATCAAACTGAGTCCTCGGCTATGAATCTCACCCATGGATCCCATGTTTCCATGAAAAGTGTGTATCTGTGGGAGACGGAGGCGTGAATCTCTTCCATGGTTTTGATTGAGTCTACTTTAGCTACCCATTCCCTGATTGTGGGGACTTCAGGATTTTTCCATTTTACAGGGATGAGCAGATTGGCTGCAGTAAGGAGATGTGTCAGGAGGGCTTTCTGCATCTTAGGGATTGAGGTAGGTAGGATCAGGAACAGCAGAGCATGTGGGGTATGCGGTAGTTGGGTACCCGTCACAGTGTTGATCATTTTGACAATGTTAGTCCAGTACTTTTGCGTGAGCGGACAGTGCCACCAGATGTGTGCGAGAGACGCCTTTGGCTGGGAACATTTCCAACAGACATCTGGCGTGCCTGGGAAGATGTTGTGGATTTTGGCCGGGGAATAATGCCACCTGGATATTCTCTTGTATCCACTTTCTTGTACCTTGGTGCATATGGATGCCGTGTGTATTTGTGATAGGGCAGTCCGCCATTGAGGTGTCGTGATCTGTATATTCAGGTCTGCTAACCAGGTGTCTGAAGAGGGGTAGCTGGGCACCATGGTCGGCCTGCAGGATTTTGTAGAAAGTCGATAACTGTTTAGTTTTGACTATACGGGTCAGGCAATTTGTCTCAAAATCGGATAGGGTGCAGGGGCCCTTGAGTAAGGTTGCGTGTTGGCCATTAGAAAATGGGTTAGCTGGGCATAACGAAAGACTTGTAGTGTGTGCGGAGCCTCAGGGTCCACCAGACTAGCCAGTGTCCGTATGGAGTCACTCTCTACCACCGAGCCTAGCGTCAGGTAGGGAGCGTCAAGTGTTTTATTGTATCGTTGGTACGTCCCAGGTTGAATTCCTGGAGGGAAGAGTGGGTTGTATGTGATGGGAAAAAGGGGGGATGGGTGGGGAGAAATATTCCTAGTCTCTCGCATGTTTGTCCATGTCCTGAGTGTAGGGAAGATGGTGTGGTGGGCGGAGCAGCATGAGAGCAGTTTTGAGGGGGTGCTTCTCTGCCATGGGAGTGTATAGAGAGGTACTAGGCTTACCGCGCTCTCGAGGGCTACCCATTGACGCGTCGGTGGGTGTGCGGTCCAGTCGTTGTAGTATCGTTCCATGTGAGGGAGGCCCAATCCTCCGCAGGATCTGTGTCTGGTGAGAACCTCATATGGGATTCTAGGTTGTTTCTGTGCCCAGAAGGTGGTGAAAAGTTGCCTGAGCTTAGTGAAGAAGGACTTGGGTATAGCTATGGGCAAGGTTTGGAAGAGGTAGAGTATCTTAGTAAGAGCGTTAATTTTAAGAATGTTGATTCTACAGAGCCAAGAGAACTGCAGTTTATGCCAGGCTTGTAGGTCTTTTGAGATGGCTTGGTACAACGGGTCATAGTTCAGGGCATATATGGAGGATAGGTCCGCCGATAGGCGAATCCCTAGATACGTAATGGATTTGTCTGCCCATGTGAATGGGAATGCGGCTTGCAGGTATGTGCACGAGGGGGGAGTAATTTGAAGTGGTAATATTTCGCTTTTTGAGAAGTTAACTTGAAAATTTATTATACATGCTGATTTCTTCTGGGGGGGGGGGGGTAGCGAGGTGGTTGGTGTTTGTATGGTGAAGAGTTTGTACTCTGCGTTTTGTATTTGGATGCCCTTGATATCTGTGTCGTTCCAGACTCAATTTAAGAAGGGTTCTATTACAATAATAAAGAGAAGGGGGCAACCCTGTCTCGTGCCGTTTTGAATGTGTACTGGTTCTGAGAGTTGTCCGTTGACTCTTAGTCGGGCCGTGGGAGTAGAGTAGATGGCCTCCATCCACTCCAGCCACCGGGGTCCGAATCCTAGCCTGTGCAGGGTGGCTGTCAGTAGTGACCAGTCCACCCTGTCAAACACCTTTTCCGCGTCAATTGAGAGTAAAAGGCTCTCAGTCTGCAGGCATTTTGCCAAGTATATCAGATTTAAAATGTTTGTTGTGTTGTTATGTTTCACTTCTCTGTTAGGGACGAAGCCCGCTTGGTCGGGGGTGTATCAAGGTTTGAAGCAGTGGTTTCAAGCGGGTGGCTAGTATTTTTGTAAATATTTTCACGTCTAGATTTATTAGGGAGATTGGGCGGTAACTACCGCAGTTGGTTGGGTCTTTACCAGGTTTGGGTATGAGGGCTATGTGGGCCTCCAAAGATGCCGTAGGGAAGGTAGCAGAGTGAGCGAGGGAGTTAAATGCATGAGTGAAGGGTTCAGATAAAGAGGTTGCGAACGTCTTGTAGTATTTGGCTGTAAAGCCATCGGGCCCATGGCTCTTCCCCAGTTTGAGGTGCCGTATAGCTAAGGCAACTTCGTCAGAAGATATTGGTGCTTCTAGTGTTGGAAGGGCATTTGCGGGGATAGTCTGGTGGACAATATTAATCAGGAAGTGTTCAATGTCTTGGATCAGTGGAGGGGAGTCTCTCAGGTTGTAAAGCTTGGTGTAGAAGTCGTGAAAGGCTGCCAGTATGTCTGAAAGTTTATATGACACAGCTCCTGAGGGGGTTTTGATTTTGGAGATGAATGTCGACTGCCTTTGTTGCTTAAGGGAGTTTGCTAACAGGTGACCACATTTGCCTCCGTAGGTGTAGTAAGAGTGCTTCGTTAACATAATTGTGCGTTTAGGCATTTAGTATGTCCTGTAGGGCTGACTGTTTGGCCGTAAGGGCTGTGTAAGTGCTCAGGCGTGTGTCTGATTTACGTTTTTTGGTTTGGTTTTTAGTGCCTTTATTTCTTCTGTAAGAGTACAAATTTTGGCCTCTCTGATCTTTTTGTGTCTTGCTGCCAGAGCTATTATTTCTCCCCTCAGTACGCATTTATGTGCTTCCCACGTGATAGGCGGGGGTAGTGTTGATAGTGAAGTAGTTGTTTATAGAGTCACTGAGCTGTGAAACTACTTTCGGATTATTGAGAAGAAGGTCGTTGAGTTTCCATTGGAATGATTTTTGAGGGATGGTGGGTATGTGCAGATCTAGAGATAGGGGTGCATGGTCCGACCATGTGATCGAGCCATAGTTGGTGGATTGTACTAAGTGGAGAAACCTGTGTGGAAGGAAGAGCATGTCCAGTCTAGAGTGTGTGTGGTGGATGAGTAGAACGAGAAGTCCTTGGTCATTGGGTGTGTGGTGCGCCAGCAGTCGTATAGTTGTGCACTGTCTAGGAGTTTGGCCAGCTGTGTGCGCGCAGAGGTTTGGTATTCTGTGGTGTGGGACGTTGTGTCCATTTGTGAGTCCAGTGAAAGGTTAAGGTTTCCACCAAGGATTAGAATACCCTTGGTGAATTGTTCTATGGCTTTGAGCTGGGTTTTGAACACTTTACATTGGCGTCTATTTGGGAGATATGTGTTTACCAGTGTGACTGTAGTCTGGCCGATTTGGCCTTTGACCATGAGCAGTCTCCCAGAGTCATCTGATTTGTGGGAGGAGTACGTAAAGGGCACATGTGCCGAGAACAGGATCGCTACCCCTCTCGCCTTAGTGTCAGTGAAGTTGCTAAAGTAGCCGGTTGGGAATCTTCTGTTTCTGAGGGTGGGAGCTGCCCCTTTTTTTGAAGTGTGTTTCTTGCAGGAAGGCTATGTCCGCCTTAAGTGTGTGTAGTTCATTAAGAGCCATGGAGCGCTTTTCAGGGGCGTTTAGATCTCTGACGTTGACTGTAACAATGTGTACGTTGGCCATTGGGGTGTGCAACTGTGGCATTTTACCCGCTTCGGTCTGCCTGTCCAGGGTTGATGTAGCAGTTGTCGTTTATGGGGAATAAAGAAAAGGGGGCCAATTCTGACCACTGGGGTACCTAGTGCTCACCGTAGATAGGTCACTCAGACCTATGTTAGGAGCCGATTGGTCAGCTCACCCGTCGTGCTGTTGACGAGCAGGGGTAGGAACCGTCAAGTTCCCCGTATAAGTGTGGAACGTGTGCGAGTCTGTATGCGTTCGTCACCTGGAGCCAATCCAATAAAACTAAATTCGGATGTAATGGTGTGGGGCGTAGCCTTTGGGTGGGATTTTGTGGGTAGCGTCTGTGTCCCGCCACGGACAGATGTGGGGCACTAGGGTACATGATCAGGTCTGGTTGTGGGAGGTGTGCCCCCAGGTGGGGTGTGCAGTAGGTCGTTGGGTGACTCCCCAGTTAGGATTGCAGGAGGAGTGGATGTCGAGATCGTTTAGCTGTGCGTATGTCAGATTTCCGAGCTGGGGATGTTCAGTTTTGTGGTGCTATGTCAGTCATTGCCTCCATTCTGTACCCGATAGCGAGGGGCGGTATCTAGTAAGATCCCCATTGTCTAGTGGCACAGTGAGGGTGATATCCTTTAGCTCGGTTGCTCAGTGTTGTGTGTCAGGTGTGGGTGGGGGGGAATCGCAGGTGTTTGGCTGCAGGAGATGGATAAGGGGAGTGGGGGAGTACGTCAGTGGTGCATCCACTTTTCATCAGTGGATGAGCATGAGTGGGTGTGGGCCGTGTAAACAGTAAAGTGGAACGTATGTCCGTCCAGTGCTGATCTGGGCTCCAGTCTCATATACTTTGCCATAGGCGGCTTAGTACAGTTACCATCTAGAGGCGATGCTGCGACTCGGGGTTATCTGGGCCAATTAATAAAGGGCAGGCAGGTCAGTGTGGTTGCCCCATCAGCCACAACCTAGGGGTTTCTGAGTGGGCTATTATGGGCTAATTGGGGCTGGGTGAGGAAACGGGAAAGAGTGTTGTGGGCTTTGGTGCAGTCTATTGTAGAGTGCTGAAACTGGATGTCTCATTGAAAACAGACATGGTCCAGTGTGCACTATAGGGTGAGACATCTGGGAGTGTCTTTTTTTTGGTGGTGGGGGGGGGGGTAGATTTGCTCCGCGTTGCAGGGTCTAGCGTGCTCAATTATATAGAGATATTTATACCTATGCTGTTTTTTGTTTGTTTGTTTGTTTAAGGAATGCCTTGTGTCCCAGGCAGAAAATTGGGGGGGCGGGGGGTTGGAGGAGGGTGAGTGAGGGAAAGGAGTGGGAAGGACACCCTACAAGATGTCCATGCAGCACTGCTAACCTTCCGTGTGGAGGTATTAGGGACCCCTCGCCCAGGGTTAAATTCACAGCGCTGCTTGGGGTTTAGAGTATAGTAATTTTTCATAGTCATTACCCGTGTCACTGATCATGGAAAAAAGGGGGGGAGAGGGGGAAGAACCGGGAATATGTCTCTGAAAATGTTGAAACATCACATTTTACTGTGCAGTTTGACATAACTGGTTGACATAAGCATATTTTATCTCAGGGAACAGTGCCTGCAGGATTGGTACCTGTATCACATACTGGTCAGTATCTTGTCAGGTCAAGGTATACCATCCCATAACCAAACTTAAAGGGGGAGAAAGGGGAGGAGAGGAGGTAATTAGGTGTGGAGAAGGGGGAGAAATATGTAGTCAGTCGCAGAGTCGTATATGTGCAAATACACTTGGTTGAGAGTTCACCTGTCTACTAAGCGGTACCAGGCCCAGGGAAGTGTCAGTCAGCATGTAGTGATCGGCTTTACTCGCATGTTATTCGGTCCTGGTGCAGCAGTGAATTTGACGTGTGTCGGGCCCAAGACTCAAGTGGCTGTAGCAGTGGTGTCGTTTGGGCCAGGTGCCTGAGCACCCGCACATCACCGTGATGTGCGGGCCTGCCAGGTATTTGGGAGGGAAGGGGAGGGGCAGGATTGGGAATATGGCCCCACATAAAGCATATATAACACAACCTACATTGCATTTTGATAACATTGGGAGCAGCGCCCCCGGGGCAAAATTACATTCTATCCCGGGGGGCAAAGCCCACATGCCAGTCACATACATCAGATGCTGAGTAGGCTCATATCGCGCTATAGTACGCTAGGCAAGGATAGAGGTAGGAAAGGGGGGCAGGGAGGCGATAAGGTAAGTATGGGGGGGGGGGGGACCAAAGACAGTCAGAGGCATACATTGGTATAAACACATTGAGTTTGGAGCACCATGTCCATTGAGTGGGTCTTCGTGGGTAGTGGGCTTAGGAGCCAATGTGGCCGTAGCCACTATGTCCCTCGGATCAGGTCTTGGGTCACCCGCACGTTTCTGTGCTAAGAGAGTAGGTTAGCTAGAGATGTATACAGTGTGGGGGGGGGGGGTGGGGTCAGAGGGGTGTGCAGGGGTAGGCCCTGGGGCAAGTTCAATGTCCCTAGTAATAGCACTACTTGCGTGACCAGCTGGTGTGGGGTCTCTTCGCCAAGGGCTGTCATGCTGCCTTAGAGGTCTCTTCTGGTGCTTCTATCCGAGCTGAGGCAGCATATCCGGTAGACTTTTGTAGTCAGCACAGGTATGTCTTTTACACGGGAGGCGTCGTCGGCAATCAAGTCAGGGTTAGGGGGAGGTGGGAGTCCGTGGCAGTCCAGTAGTTTCTTGGTGTCTTGGTTGTAATTTCCGAGCAATTAGTAATGGGTTGAGGTATGTGCTGGTCCATCTAGTGGTGCCACTGACCGTCTGTTCTCAGTTTCTTGGGCGTTTCTTGCCAGTGGTTCCTTTGCAGTAGCCGTGTGGTGTTAGGCGGCTGAACAATGCCGTACCAATCTGGGAGCTGGAGGTCAGGTAAGTCCATCTCCCTTAGGAACACTGGGACGTCATGGATCGATGAGATGGTATGTGAGGCCCCCGTTAGAGGTGGTTGTGAGCGAGAGTGGAAAGCCCCAGCGATACCGCAGATTCCTAGCCCGGAGCTGGTCTGTTATGGGCTTCAGTACTCTGCGGGCCTGTAAGGTCATCCATGACAGATCGGGATATATTGCGATCGGAGCCTCATGGTATAGGAGGGGTTGTTGGGAACGGCAGAGGGCCTCCATAATGCTGTTCTTGCATTCATAGTAATGCAATCTGCAGATCACATCTCTGGGCATTTCAGACGGTGAACCCAGTGGACGTAGGGCTCTATGGGCCCTGTCAAAGGCTATTGGTGTGTCCGTGGGGCAGCCCAGTATAAGGTTGAAGAGGTCCTGCAGTATAGTGGGGAGGTGTTCTGTCTGTTTCTGGAAGGCCCTTCACCCTCAAGTTGTTTCAGCGTCCCCTGTTGTCCAGCGATCGCTGTAGGATTGAGACCTGATTGTTTTGCGCTGACACTGTCTTGGAGTGCTCTGATCTGCGCTTGCATTGTGTCCCTGTCTTCTTCTAGGGAGTACACTCTGTGTTTTGTCTTCTTGAAGTCTGCCCCTATAGTGTCTAGTTTGGTCTGGAACAAGGCCTCTAATCTGTGTAGCATGAGGGCCAAGTCTTGTTTGGAGGGGAGTGCTTTTGATGTCTGGGTCCGTCGAGTGAGAGGAGATCTCAGACCCTGCTGGGCTCATCGGAGCGGAGCAAGTCGGAGACGAGTCCGGGGCCATGTTTGGGGCCTACCGGGTCATGAGCATGCTCTGCTGTGTCCCTGAAAAATTTAGCCAGAGCCCCAGTTTTTCCTGCAGGGGTCTTGCCCAGCATTGGAGCATTTTGGGTGTCCGATTTTGAGGGTTTAGTGCCCTATGGTAGTGGATTGGCTTTCTAAGATTGAGGAGCTCAGATAGCACACGTCCATGCGGTTTGGCAGTCAGCTGCACAAGGGACACAGCACCTAGACCACTACAATGAGCTGAAGTGGTCTGGGTGCCTACAATGTCCCTTTAATAAAGGTTTAAACACCTTTAAACAACTGTTGTTTTTTTTTTATTATTATGTAGATGACGCAGTGACAAATCTGTTGTATTATTAGCGAATGCATGAAAAGGGCATTTGGCAGTTATGTTCCGTTTGCGATAAAAAAAAAAAACAACATTTACTATATAATAATCTGCCCTTTTCAGTTTTCTGAGCTGACTAGATGACTGGCCCAGAAATGAGCAAAAACTCCATCATCAGATTAGGTTGGCAGCTATGAGGGCTTTAGCCAAATCTTGAAAAAATAACTGTGTGGAATTTTTCTCAATATAGATTAGGTTGATTTTTTTCTGAGAGCCTACCCACGTTCACTGTACTTCCAACAGGATAATTCAACATTTCACAGAAGCATAATTTACAGCTTGTGTATAATGCTTGTGTTTGAAAATGGGGAAATACCAACACAAAAATAATTTCTTGAGTGAGAACATTGTATTATATGTAAGGTAAATAAAAAATGTGTTTTATTTTTTCTCAAGGACAAGTGTCAGTTACCAAGGCAAATGCAATTTAGAATAATTTTGAGACACTGAAAAAACTTACTTCTGAATGAAGAGGACAGATCGTAATAATACTTTGCAAATCTACAGTTCAGGTGATTATATGTTGTACACTCCAAAAACATCAACTGGCATAAATACAATTTCTTATTGCTTTGGATTGCGAACCCAGACATATTCATTTGCATTCTGAGTAATAAGAGTTTAAAGGTCTTAAATGCATAACTGACAGACAATTGACCAATATGCTGAACAGGTTTATAGATAGGAGCTACAAACAGATCTTTTGAAAATGAAACCAGTAACTGGGGTTAAAAAAATAAATAAAGGGGGGCGGGGCCTGACCGCCAACTTGAATGGTCGCACACAACAACAGCTCCTGCAACCCTCAAACTATAAACCTACAAAAGCAGATCTTACACCTGATTAACGACCAGCAGTTGTGGTCCGAGGCACAAGGGAGCACTGGCTCAGAGGAAAGGCTTGCAAACCTTTTGTTTTAGTCCCTCGAGACGATAACAGTCGTCCCTACAGGATGAGGCCTACTCAGGTGGTGAGTGGGGTGGACGGCCACTACCCCACTATCCTGCCCGACGGTATCGTGCTGGACTCCAACAGATGTGCAAACAGGGCCCCGTTCCCCCCCACTTGGGCCGTTGGGGGTGATCCAGGCCCACACGCTGTAGCCCTTACCGCACCAATGATCCCACTGCCCAGACCACGAGGCCCCACTAAAATGGCGGCATACGCAAATCCACCAGCTCGCAATGGGAACCAAGCCATCTTTCCTCCCTCGCTGGTTCAGGCCCTTCCGCAAGGCAGAAGCCACATACCTGCATGAGGCAGCCTGACAGGAGGGATCTCCGCGACACACCACTCCGATGCTTGCCGGATCAAAACTGCCACGAGGCACGGGCTCACATGAGGCGAGGTGCGCGAGGAGACAGCACCTGACAGGCACAGCATGAAACATCACCGAGCGACTCAGACACAGGCTTACCGAAGCGTTTGGCTCACCCTACCCTCGATCTAGACCGCAGTGCCTTCCGTGACTGAGCTACAGCTCCTGCAGACAGCCACACAGTGACAACGCGGAGGGTGAGCTGTAAGGAGCCCAGCACACAACACCCTAGTCCTCGACCTGGTCCAGATCGTGATGGACTTATACCTAAGACACTTGAGGCCCTACAGAAGCAGCTTTGGATGAAGCCCGGCCAGAAGGGGGACTTTCTCAATCTCCCCAGTTATCCCAGGGGATGACTCCTATAATCTTAACTCATAGTACCTGCTAAATCAACAGTTTTTCTTTTTTGTTTATCTCTCCTTCTACTTTTTTATTTTCCATATCTGAAGGCACTCTCAATAATCAAACAGTCAGTTAGCATATTCAAATTCAGCACCCTTGTGGGTTCAAGTTAACCTGACCACATGTTAACCCCTCATGTATCACCTACCTTATTGAGCTTACTCTTAGGCACACAGCCTGTAAAACTAACACCAAGACATGTCATCATCCAACTCTTTACATATGTGACATGCTAGAAAACTTGAACCTGTTTATAATATGCAAATTAAGCCTACACACTTAAGCCAGGACGCGCACAAGCGCTACTCATCTTGTCCTCCAACTCTTTAACTTAGCGACACGATAGAAAGTTTATGAGTGACTATTTAGCCAAGCTGATTTAGCGCAGATTAACCTAGTAGCTTCGACAATAACGAGCAAGCAATGTTGACTCATGTTTTGTTTCTATAACCATATACAAAAATGTGCACTGCTCAAATGCCACTATTGTAATATCGTTGTGATATGTTTATGCTTACAAACGCTACTGTGGCAGAGTAAGCTGTCTTGTATATCCATGCACTCAAAAATAAAGAATTCAAAAAAAATAAAAAATTGGTGGTGTGTCAACTGCTTCTCATACAGACATCAAATCAGAATATTTGGTATGCCGTATAAATGTCACAGCAGGAACTGGACCCAATAGTAGGACCTTAACTGGTGTATTCTCAAAAAAAACACTCCTTGTTACAACACTTACAGGAAAACTCAACTATGAGCCATGTACAAGGGAGAAACATTGGTGATGCTCTCTCCACTTAACCCAAAATGATGTTATTCCAAATCCAAATTTAGAATAAGTGCTATTTCGGCAGCATCCAATGTTTCTGCTAAATCACAATGAGACATATTTAATCTTCAAAAACATTCAACTATCCACACAGCCTACTATTCAACGATGAATCAGTTACATGGCTGAATTTGTAGCATTACTCTCCCTTGTAAGCTTAGTTGTGTGAGCAAAACAAGCTTAAAGCAGAGAGAGAATCCAAACTGCCTTTACGGGTTAGATGCCAGAAAAGCCAGTAGCAAAGCAATTTCTGGAGTAACTACATATGTGTCTCACTCTCTGTTTAGTCATTTATGATTACCCAGAGGTGGAAAGCAGCAAAAATTATATCTCCAGAGGGAAAGTTTATGGATTTTTACTTTGCAGACGGTGGCACCCATACAAGAACTTCTAATTTCACTCCTTTATGAATACAGGCAAACTCTCGGTTTGCTAGATGTTATACATTGGATTATTTTGTGTGTTTAGCACAATATGGCTTTCTTTATTTCTTGATATGTATTTTGCATGGCTACTATGACTGCTGCTTAGTTACAGTACTAGCATGGGACTCAAATTAGTGGACGCATGGTCTTTTATAACCCACTGATTATAAAATAGCATTGTATTCTTCATGCAATATAGTTTAAGTATAGGATTACACCATATTTGAAAATGTCCAATAATCTAGAATATAACCTATAATACACCATTGTTTTCAGCAGATTTTTTTTTTTTATTGAATGTTTCCCTAATTTCAAAGTGTACTTGATATGAATTTCCGGTTTGGTGTATTTCACGTGAGTGGGTAAGGTGAAGGCTTTTGACAAATGTCTGTGATTACATATGTAAGTTGTTTAAGTGCCTGCATATAATGTGTATGCAATGCGCGTTTGTGAGCTTGAAAACAATGTATGATGTAATGGTTGGGTGGGTAGTTGAATTTGTGTTGGTGGATAAATATAGGTTGTTAGCTGTATGGAGCTATGTGAAAGTGTGTTGATCTGAGTGAATCTGACTAGGTCAGTAGTCGTATGTGAATAAAAAGGTGAATGGTGAGCAAAATGTGACATGGTAGGAAAATGGCTATGGCTGGGTAAATGTGACTAGGTTGGGATGAATGTAATCAGCGGTGTTGCTTGGTGACAGTATGTAAATTTGAGATTACGTGATTGTGTGCAAGTAAATGTAACTAGAGGATGGAGTGCAGCAGGGTGGGTTCATGCTACAGCCACACATGCTATTTACAAGCTAATCGAATAGGTGACTGGAGAGAATCCACAAAGGTTTTAGACTAGGGATGGACCGAATTGAATGCCCTTGGCCGGTAACCGAAAACAACTTTTTCCCCCAAATGATCCAAAAAAAAAGTTTTTTCCTATAATTGTATTAATATTAGACTTTTAAATGAATTTAATTAATCTAATATGAAAAACTTGAAGCAGACCGTCCATGATCTGAGCTCGGAGGAACACTGGAGGTAAGTCCCGCTGGATACTAGAGCCTCGTATGTGATACCAAGTGCTGAGGGCAACATCCGGCACCTTCAACGCGCTTCGGCCTTCTCATAAAGGCTTTCTCAAGATAGGTGCCGCAGCCCCTGACTGGCAGTTATATACTCTGTCAAGCGGCATAATAATTTTCTTAAGGTTATATACTCATATGTTTATACCTTGATTTCATTTCAAATATATGTTTACACGATCCTCTTTTGCAATAAGGATGAGGACAACATAACTATAAATGGTGATAAAAAGTGATACAATTCTTGACTTTTAGGTTATCATTAATATCTTTCATTGTGATATATAGTCATCTGAATTGTTAATGACAGCATGTCTGTTAAACTATATATATATATTTTTTTTTTTTTAAGTTTCTGCAAATTTGACCCATTTTCGCCCATACATTTCGGTGCATCCCTATTTTAGACAGAGCAAAATTGCCTTCAAAAGGTGAGACACCTTGTTGCACTGTACCCATGCCCCCTTCCCCTAATCTCACCCTGGGGTGGGTGTTGTTTGTCTCCTGTATACTTGAATTCTTCTGTATCCTATGCTTGAAAAATGTGCAAAAGAAAGGACCTAAATGTTGTCTTTGCTATAAACACATTCACATTACATTTGAAGAAATTGAGTTTTGTTCATCTTAATAAGCTATCTTTTGCAGAGCCAAATTGTCTTTCCTGGCCCCTGTTTAGGTCTTTATATGCACTTATTTATTCATTTTTTAATATTATATATATATATATATATATATATATATATATATATATATATATATATATACACACACACACATAATTACTCTGCCATAAGCAGTCCTTATTCAAAGATCTTCAATAGGTCCCATCCGAAACCAAATCAATGGAAATAGAAATGGACTACTTCAAAAGGAAGCAACAAGAGTGCCTCATGAAAAAGAATATGAAACTGGCAGGCCTCACGCAGCACATAGAAAGTCCAAATGAAAGATGAACTGATTGCACCATTGAAAACCAACTAACTCCCACCGGAACTACCAATGACCCAAACCAAACTGAGCCTGCCAACTACCAAGAACAGTGAATGGACAATACTGGGATTGTTAACCTCTCCAATTATCACCTTTCAATACCGGAGAAATCAGTCTTATCCAAGGGGCTAACATTCTGTCCAAGCAGAAAACTGGATCACATCCAGTTATCTTCAGACGTGGAATTATTTTTCAGAAGAATGAGACTTAAGGAATTATTCCATGTCAAAAAATACACCACTCACAACCAGGATTATAATGGTAGGAAAAAGAACAAAGATTGTACACCTCAAATTGGACAGCTACATTGAAAGTTTTCGCCTGAGAGTGGCATCCCTTGTTACCACACAAGAGAAAAAAAAAATCACGTACATCCTCTCACCTATGGAAAGAAATGCCTTGGATAACTATATATAATAAAAACATCATCATCAAGCCTGCCGACAAGGGTGGGTCAGTAGTCGTCATGAACACCCAGGACTACATTACAGAGGGGAACAAACAATTGTCTAAAATAAACACAAAGAATAGGTGAAATGGCGCTATACAAATATGTACATAAAATCCCAGTGCGTCAAACAAACCAACCCGTGTTTTTGTCACCAAAAAACACTTACATGTACAGAATTGGATAAAAAGAAAGGAGGTTTTGCGCACACATTGGACGTATAGTATATTCTAAAAGATAAACAGCTATCATAGGGCAATATATAAAATCCCAATAATAATAAAAGGAGTAATATGAAGCACTCACACTTTAGAGAGCCATATAAGTCGGCTCTCTACTTTGCAGACACAAAGTATTCCCAGTAAAGTGCTCTTGTGCAGATTGGTCCCAGCATCAGATTTCGTCTGGATACAATCAGGAACCAGGATAAGTTGAAAGTAAAATACTTTATTCACAATAAAAAGATAAAAAAAACGACTAGCACAACGCGTTTCTACCACTCTCTTGGTCTTCCTCAGGTGCAATGATGGTGTATCAGAAAATTTCTGCTTATATACTACATGCTTCGTTAGAAAATTGATTAGTCAAACATATACACAATCACAAAAACCCCACCCTCCATGTCCATATATAGTAATTCCGGTGCACATGCCCTCCCAAAATGGTGTCTTTTCATCCTCCACGCTGTGAGGAACGACCTCCTCATCATGGCCGTGCGCTCATGTGACGTACGGTTTTTCTGCTGATGTCATTTCCGTCTGCTACTTTCAGCATTGAAATTTTCCTGTCCTTTAGTATACAGCGTTTTCAGAATGATGCGCATCTGACGTCACTTCCGTTTCGTTCGGAACCATAGGGGAGTAGGGAGGATCAGATCTCTCTTACAAGTCCAAAGTCTATAGAGATCCAAGTTTTAACTCAATAAAAATTGGAGATAGGGGGAGAGAGATGTTATAGAAAAGAGGACAAGATAAGAATATTTTAGTAAGAGATAATACCTTATAAAACCGTAAATGATATTAAGAAATTATGTTTTAAAAAATAGCAATAAAAATAGTAATAAGAAGTTATAAAAGGTTTGTACAGCAGCTTCATAAAATAGGACCAATGTCAAAATCTAAATTTAAACCCCTAGGATATAAAGTTTGCATGTCAAAAATCCAGGAGCTTTCCTTTTTACTAAGGTTTAAAGCACTATTCCCTCCTCTCCAGTTATTTGAGACTTTTTGAATAGCCATAAATTCTAAATCTTTTGGATTTGACTGATGGACTTCTAGAAAATGCTTAGACACACTGGTTGAGGAAACCTTTTTTTATATTTCTAATATGTTCACTCACACGGATTTTTAACAACCTTGAAGTTTTTCCTACATATTGTAAACCACAGGGACATTGTAATAAATAAATAACATTTTTTGATTCACAGGAGATAAAAGAACATACAGAATACTGTTTCTTAGTTATAGACGATAAAAAGTTTATTTTTTTCTTTTACTGACTTTGGTGCTTTTACAAGCGTTACAATTTCCGCAATGAAAGAAGCCTTTCTGCTTCTTAGACCAATCTTCTATAAATGTATGTTTTTCTTCGGCATTAATAAAACTCGAAGTTAAAATTTGTTTTAAATTCCTGGCACCTCTAAAAACAAATTTTGTTTTTTCCCCTAAAAATTATTTAATATCATGCTCTTGGTTAAGAATGTGCCAGTTTTTGCTGATGGTCTTTTTCAAAACACCAATATTGCTTGCATAGTTAAAGATGAACGGAATTTGATTCGATTTTAGACTCTTTCTTTTCTTTATATTTAAGCAAATCAGACCTTTCTATAATATCTACATTTTTAAAATCTCTCAAGTGCATCCTCATTATAACCCTTTCGTAAAAATAGTTGTTTTAAAAATTCAGATGGTTCCCTAAAATCTTTTCGTTCTGTACAATTAAGTTTTAGACGTAGAAATTGTCCTTTTGGTATATTCTGCAACAGGGGTCATGATGACAGCTTTTAATATCAATAAAACTATTAATATCAACTTGTTTAAAAAAAGTTTTGGTTCTAACCTGATTATTACTAATAAAAATGTTAAGATCTAAAAAGTTTATAGAAACCGGGTTAATATTTGATCCCCCAATTATTTGAATTCAAATAATTAAAAAAATTGTTAAAATCATTCTCCGTTCCCTTCCATATAATAAAGATATCATCTATATATCTTTTGTAGAGGACCAAGTTTGCCCCAAATTCATGTCCCTGGTACACAAACGTGTTCTCCCAGAAGGACATGAAAAGATTGGCATAACTTGGGGCAAACTTGGTCCCCATAGCTGTACCACGTATTTGAAGATAAAAATCGTTTTGAAACCAGAAGTAGTTTTTAGTTAAGATCATAAAAATACCTTGAGTTAAAAAAGTAACTTGTGCTTCTGTGAATTGTTTGGATTGCTTAAGATAAAATTCTACCGCTTCCAATCCCTTTTGGTGTTCAATAATAGTATATAGACTTGTTACGTCACACGTAACTAAAAAGTATCCCTCTTCCCATTTAAAATCATCCAGAATATTTAAAAGGCTCATAGAGTCCTTTAGATAAGCTGGACAAGATTTTACTAGAGGTTGTAAAAAATAATCTATATATTGGGATAATTGGGTTAAAACTGAATCTATTCCTGAAACTATTGGCCTTCCTGGTGGGTTTTCTAAACTTTTGTGTATTTTAGGTAGGACATAGATTACCGGTATACGTGGATGTTCTACTTTTAGGAAGGAGTGTTCGTTTTTATTTAAACCGTTATTATCAATTCCTCCTTTAAGAAAAATATTGAATTTTGCTATTACTTCCATCATAGGATTTTTAGTCAATTTCTTATATGTATCTGTATCATTAAGTGGTCTTATAATCTCGTTTAGATATGTATCTTTATCCATGATAACTACGCCCCCACCCTTATCGGCTGGTTTTATTACAATAGAATTGTTTTGTTTCAGATCCTTAATGGCTTGTCTTTCTTTAAAGGTTAAATTCTGTTTATATTTATTAAGAGGTTTTATCTTATATAAATCTTCCAAACATGCTTTTTCAAACACCCTTTGTGTTTTTAAAAACTGAGGATAAAAAGTGGATTTTTTCTTAAAATTAGTATGTTGTATTGTGGTCTCTTCCTCATTAGAATCTTCCACTACTTCTGGTTTCTCTTTAAAAAAAAATGTAAGACATAATTTCCTAGTAAAACGATTAATATCAATAAAAGCTTTGAATTTATTTATTGGGCAACTCGGTGCATATTTAAAACCTTTAGTTAAAATTTTTGTTTGTGTCAGGGATAAATTAATTTTAGATAAATTAAAAACCCTTATCTCATTACTATCTTTTTCTTTTTCTGACTTATCTCTCTCTCCTCTATTTCCTCTTCTAGTATTCTGTGTCTTTTTGGGGTTTTGAGGGTTTCTTTCCCCCTCCATCCCTGATCTAAAAAAAAATCATCATTGTCATTTCTCAGTTTTTCAAATCTATTCCTAATTGGAATACGGAAAGGTTTTTCTTCAATTCTATAGTCTCTATTGCTCCGCTGTTCACGTCTTGGTTTAGGGTCAGATTTAGGTGAGGCCCTTTGAAAGATTTTGGGTCTAGTCAAATCCAAAAGATTTAGAATTTATGGCTATTCAAAAAGTCTCAAATAACTGGAGATGAGGGAATAGTGCTTTAAACCTTAGTAAAAAGGAAAGCTCTTGGATTTTTGACATGCAAACTTTATATCCTAGGGGTTTAAATTTAGATTTTGACATTGGTCCTATTTTATGAAGCTGCTGTACAAACCTTTTATAACTTCTTATTACTATTTTTATTGCTATTTTTTAAAACATAATTTCTTAATATCATTTACGGTTTTATAAGGTATTATCTCTTACTAAAATATTCTTATCTTGTCCTCTTTTCTATAACATCTCTCTCCCCCTATCTCCAATTTTTATTGAGTTAAAACTTGGATCTCTATAGACTTTGGACTTGTAAGAGAGATCTGATCCTCCCTACTCCCCTATGATTCCGAACGAAACGGAAGTGACGTCAGATGCGCATCATTCTGAAAACGCTGTATACTAAAGGACAGGAAAATTTCAATGCTGAAAGTAGCAGACGGAAATGACATATCAGCAGAAAAACCGGACGTCACATGAGCGCACGACCATGATGAGGAGGTCGTTCCTCACAGCGTGGAGGATGAAAAGACACCATTTTGGGAGGGCATGTGCACCGGAATTACCATATATGGACATGGAGGGTGGGGTTTTTGTGATTGTGTGTATATGTTTTACTAATGAATCAATTTTCTAATGAAGTATGTAGTATATAAACAGAAATTTTCTGATACACCATCATTGCACCTGAGGAAGACCAAGAGAGTGGTCGAAATGCGTTGTGCTAGTCGTTTTTTTTATCTTTTATTGTGAATAAAGTATTTTACTTTCAACTTATCCTGGTTCCTGATTGTATCCAGACGAAATCTGATGTTGGGACCAATCTGCACAAGAGCACTTTACTGGGAATACTTTATGTGTCTTTAAAGTAGAGAGCCAACTTATATGGCTCTCTAAAGTGTGAGTGCTTCATATTACTCCTTTTATTATTATTGGGATTTTATATATTGCCCTATGATAGCTGTTTATCTTTCAGAATATACTATACGTCCAATGTGTGCGCAAAACCTCCTCTCTTTTTATCCAATTGTCTAATATAAACTACTACAAAAAACTGGAAAAGGACCCCACCAAGGAATATACAGCTAAACTCGCAAAACTTATCAAATCATTTCCGAAACACCTACAGCAAGATTTAGAAAATCTGATGCCTTCCAATCCTCAGATGGAAACCTTCTATGCCCAAAATCCACAAGCCAGGAAACCCAGGATAGCCCAATATAACATATGAGAACACTCACTTAACAAATATCTGGCCTAATAGAAAACATTCTTAATCCTCTAGTTATTAAGACTGGAAGCTTTATACGGGACACTACAGAGTTGCTCAAACATAACCAGATAAATGAACTACCTGAAAACACTATACTAATAACAATGGATGTGTTAAATAGAAACATCCCATGTTAAATAGAAACATCCCACATAAGGATGGTATTGAGGCCTGCATTAAATTTCTCTCATCCCACAAACCAACACACAAATATGAGAGCAATTATTGTCTAGTTTATAGAATTCACTCACACACAACTATTTCAGTTTTAATAACAATGACTGCCTACAAATGACAGGGACAGCGATGGGCACAAAAATAATCACCCCAATACACCAATTCTTCATTCATCTGTGTACAGAAAACCCACAAACAGGTACAGCTACCTCCACAATTCCAGCTTCCATCCCAATCAAGGTATCATCTACAGCCAGGCAATCAGATATCAGCGCATTTGCTCTGATACAAAAGACAGAAATCAGCACCTGCATACATGGTCAGAGTAATTTAGGCAAAAGCGCTTCAAGGAAAGGACAAAAACAAATCTGCCCTAAAAACACCATGGGAATGGCTCCTACAATACAAAACGGGAAAACAAAACTTACTTACAACCCAACTCTAGAAGGAGAACGTAAAATTATTAAAGAGCTACAACCATTAATTTAAGAGGACCCCACACTCAAAAAAATATTTCATGAACTCCCCATACTAGCATGCAAACAACCACCTAACCTGAGACAGAGATTGGACCGCAGCAAATTGACTACACAACAGGAGCTCCCACAGAATGGCTCTCTACGATGCAAGCAATCATTCTGCAAACTGTGCCAACATATATGTGGCAATAACACAGCCACAACAATAACAAATCATACAACATTAACCCCTTCAGGACCGGACTGTTTTTGCGATGTTTGAACGTTAAGGACCAGAGCTATTTTAACATTTTTGTGGTGTTTGTGTTTAGCTGTAATTTTCCGCTCTCTCATTTACTGTTCCCATACAAATTATATATTGTTTTTTTCAGGACAAAAAGGGCTCTCTTTACATACTATTATTTTTATCATGTCATATAATTTAATTAAAAAAACTAATTTTTTTTTACTTTTACTTAAAAAATCTTTCACTCATCTACAAAATCGAATGAAACAAACTGCTAAATAGATTCAAAATGTTGTCCTGAGTTTAAAAACACCCAATGTGTATGTGTTTTTTTGCTTTTATTTGCAAGTTATAGGGCTATAAGTACAAGTAGGAAATTGCTGTTTCAAAATGTACATTTTTCAAATGTATCAATAGTGACATTGTAACACGGTTATGTCATAAATCTCCAAAAAAAACACCCCACATGTATATATTTTTCTTAAACTAGATAACCCAGGGTATTCATCTAAGAATATTTTGATACTTTCTATGCAGCCATTTTACCACAAACCTTTGTCAAACTTTGCATAGGTAGTTTATTTTTTTTATTTTTTTTCACATAAATTGCAATTCAGGTATAAATTCACAGATTCTGTTAGGTGTCACTACCAAACAACACCCCCATATGTGTTCAGCAACATCTCTCGAGTACAGGGATACCCCCCATGTATAGGTGTGTCGGGTTGTCGGGGTGCTAAAAAGCCATATTTGGCAGGTGCGCATATCAGTTTCCCAGCTTGGAATTTTGACATGTAGTCAACCTGCATGCATGTCCTATTTTGGACATTTTTGAAGCCGGCCAATGTATTTTACCCCCATCAAACCATATATTTTTGAAAAGTAGACACCCTAGCGTATTTCACATGGTGGTATTTTTACACTTTCCATGCACTAATTCTGCCACCAGGCTTTGTCAAACATTGAGTTAGTAAATTTCTGGTTTTTTCACACACCTTGTACTTTAGGCATGAATTATCAGATCCTGTTATGTGTCACTGCCAAACACCCCAATATGTGTTCAGTAACATTTCCCGAGTACAGGGATATCCCCCATGTATAGGTGTATTGGGTTGTTTGGGGGCTAAAAGGCCACATTTTGCAGGTGCACATATCAGTTTCCCAGCTGGAATTTTGACATGTAGTCAACCTGCATGCATGTCCTATTTGGGACATATTTGAAGCCGGCCAATGTATTTTACCCCCATCAACATTACATTTTCCATGCACTAATTCTACCACCAGGCTTTGTCAAACATTGAGTTAGTACATTTTTTTCAGTTTTTTCCCACACACATTGTACTTTAAGCATGAATTAACAGATCCTGTTATGTGTCACTGCCAAACACTGCCCAATATGTTCAGCAACATCTCCCGAGTACAGTGATACCCCCCATGTATAGGGTTGCTGGGTTGTTTGGGGGCCAAAAGGCAACAATCAGAACTTGTACATGTCAGTTTTTCAACTTGATATATAGGTAGGCTTGGTCTATCTTCAGTTTGACATATTTTTGCATCCCCCAGTTAATGTTACCATCATTACAGTATATATAGTATATATTTTTTATAAAGTAGACATCAAAGGTTATAGAGGATGGGGTGTTTTGACTTCTTTCCCCCAACCATTTTGCCCCCCAAAGAAAGTGTAGTGGTAATTTTTTTATTCTGGTTTTTATGCACACATCATCTGGTTTTGGCCAGCTGGTTATGTGTTACTGCCAGAAAACTTGTTAGGCCAAATGTGCAGGTAGCAAATGTACATTTAGCAGC
The DNA here is from genome assembly GCF_036172605.1 of Pelobates fuscus. Lineage (NCBI taxonomy): Eukaryota > Metazoa > Chordata > Amphibia > Anura > Pelobatidae > Pelobates > Pelobates fuscus. Next base: position 108,964,744 of record NC_086320.1, read on the forward strand.
AATCTTTAAACTGACTCCTGCAAATAGAATCTAACTTGAGATTTGGGGGAAGGAAACTGACTAACAAAAAATGGCTGCTTTACAAAGAAACAAAAAATAAAATAAAAATTCTTACAACTGTTCTGTGTGGTACAGCTTGAAACATGTTCCTACACACAGTCCTGGTTTTGAAAGGCAATCAGGACAGTGAAAAGGGGTGTCTGTCCTTTTCCAGTTTTTAAAACAGACCCGGCAACGTTTCTGGGGTTTTTTTTTTCTAGCAGTTGGCGGTAACTTAAAAATAAAATGTCTGGACTCAGCTTGCACCGTTGTTGGAACTTGTCCATCTCCATAAATTGTTAAAGAAATTATTTTCAACTGAAATTGGAGAAAGGTGATTTTCCCTGGATGATTTTTTTAAAAAGCAAAAATGAGTTGTGGGTTGCTATTTGCATCAGATAGATAGCCACCTTTTTTATACCATGCTTTGGTTTTTCGTAAAATAAGATATGGCTGCATCAGCTGATCAGCCAAATCAACACCCCCATGTACTTATTATAGGCCCTGATGCAAACCGGTTTGGACTCTACTCTGCCCCGGACAGAGACGTCTGACATGCGTTCATCATGGATGGTGGTTAGCATGTTGACATCCTTCCTGTCCCTAAATTTTAGTGCAAGCACTTCAGCTTTGCGAAGTGCTTTACATTCGCCTTTTTTTAATTTTGCATCTATGAGAGATCGTGGAAAGTCTTTGGAATTTTTTCTGGCAGTGCCGCAGGCCAGTGTCTGTAAACCATAAAGTGTTTTAAACAGACTGACACTACTATAAAAATTATCCACATAAAGGTGGTAACCTTTATTAAACAAGGGGTTTAGTAGGTCCCATACAAGTTTCCCACTTGTCCCCAGGGAGTCAGGACAGCCAGGAGGGTCCAGTTGGCCATCTTTCCCCTCATATACACGAAAGGCAAATGTGTATCCACTTTCGCTCTTGCTCAGTTTGTAGAGTTTTATGCCATACCTAGAGCGCTTTGAGGGGATGTATTGTCTGAACCCTAATCTCCCTTTGTATTTCATTAGAGATTCATCTATGGATAAATTTTGTTGGGGGGTATAAACATCCGAAACTTTGTCCTGAAAATGGTCTAGCAGTGGGCGTATTTTATAAAGTCTATCGTATTGGGGGTGATCTCTAGGGTGACAGAGGGTATTGTTGACATTATTGGGTTGGTGCTCCAGTATGAGCGAATCGATGGCTTCTTTATAATCCCCATGAGCATTGTAAGAGCCCAGAATTTTTTAAGCTCTGGGACATCTGTGGGATGCCAGTCATGCTCCCTGACTGTATAGCTACCTGGATTGTTATCAATAAATTGGGTAGCATACAAGTTAGTCTGGGAAGCAATCTCCTCCCAGATGGTATCCCCTAAAAATAGTTCTACATACTGCATTGGGGAGAAGCCATCCACATTAACATTAATGCTTGCGTTGGCACTAAAAGGGGGGACGTTGGGCTCGGCTAACTGTGGAGGTAAAGGTTTTTTTTTTGTTTGTTTTTTACTTAAACGTTATTAAAACTTTTTTTTTAACTTAATTTTTTTTAACTTTTTAAAGCTTATTTTAAAACTTTCAACGTTAACCCCTAGTTAGCCTAACACTAAATCCCCCAATTCCCCACTAACTTCCACTCTCCCCAGCTAGCTAAATTTATAATTTTAAAATATTTAAATGAATTAATAAAATAAATTTAACCCCTGAGGGTTACAAAAAATAAGAATTAACCCTCAGGGGTTAAAAAAAAAAAAAATCAGATCATAGTAAAATGTAATACCTGCCAATTGATCACTGTAGTCAGTGATCAATTGGCAGGGAAGGGGTTATTTTTTTATTAAAATGGGTAAGGTGGGATTTTAAATTAACTTTATTTTTTTTTTTAACAGGGGGCAGGATCACTGATGATCCGTCTCCCTGCACTTCACAGTGAACCCGGAAGTGCAGGGAGGCGGAAGGTAAGTATACACAGCACATGTGCTCGCTCTGACATGCTGTCAGAGCGGGTACATGTGCTGGGACAGCCCGATCCGGTGCTCCCGGTCTGCCTCTAATACAGAGGCAGACCGGAGCACCATTAACCCCGCGATTGCCGCGATCTGGGGTTAATTTTAACGGGTGACGGACGAGGTCCGTCACTCGTCGTTAAGGCAATCCCCTGAGTGACGGACCTCGTCCGTCACTCGTCAAGGGGTTAAACACCAAAAATGACTTAATGTAGACTCACATTCTCACACACTACCAAAACTTTTTATAAACACACATCTTCGTTCTTTTTCAATATTCTCACTTCACCTGTATTGGATTAATTTATATCCATACATATATGCAGCTATATACTTGCATGCCCTGCTTTTTTTTATTATTAACTAGCTTATTGACTCTCCTCTGTTTATATACCTTGTCTGGTTTTCTCAGCCAACATGCGCCTTTCACTTTCAGGCACATCTTCTGCTATTTATGACACTTTACTCACCCCTCCCCGCCCTCCCCTTCTCTAAAATCAGTTGTTTTAAGTGTTCTCCTCTATCAGATTGATCTGTATTGCTTCAGACCCGAGGAAGAGAGAAAAACTCTCTAAAGGTTGTTTGAAATATTATGTTAGTCCACTAAAAAGGTATGGATGCTCTGGTATTTTGATAAATATATATTTTTAATACATTGCTAAACACAAATACACACACCAGTAAAGCCATAAGACTTGCGTTTCCAACAGAAATCTAATTTAAACAGTGCGCTTACTACTGCAAGGGATTTGGGGTAGGCGTATGCAAATGAGCTCAACAAAGAAACACATTTTTGCCTCATAATTCCACTTTATCCATGGATTCCTTTGAGTATGTGACTGCTGCATACAACAGCTTTGAAACAACTCCGGAAGACGAGCAAAGCCAGTGAACCACTCATGGACAGCCCTTTCGTTGTGAATGCAACTCATCAGTATGAGGTTGGTTACTGGCTTGCTATGGAGGCTTGGTGTTACTTGTGAAGTACATACCAATGAAGTTGTGGTGTGGAAAAAAACTGGGTGAAAACCCCTTCAACCTGGGGATAGTTAATACATTGTTAAACACAAATACACAAACCAGTCAAAGCATAAGACTTGCTCTTCCCAAGGGTTTCTGGGTAGGTGTATGCAAATGAGCTCAACTTAGAATCACATTTTTGCCTCATTATTCAACTTTATACATCGATTCCTTGGGGTTTTCATCCACATTTTTTTTCCCCACCACAACTCTTTTGGTATGCATAAACATAGTGTTCAAGTAGAGATTGTAGCAGTATTAGTCCAGCAATTTAGATGTTAAAAAAAAAAAAAAAAAGAAAAAATAGAAAAATTTGCATCTTGACAAGCTTTCAGGACAATATTCCCTTTTTCAAGTCTAAGGCATTTCTGAGCAAGATGACACAGAATTCAGAGCCGAGTTGTGATACAGGGGTTAAAGGACATGAGTGCAGATAAGAGAATAGACACTGAAACTGAACGCTGGTATTTCAGATACCCATTCGTCTGTTTCCTTTCGAACTGCTAGAGGCTGAGTGATTATAGCTCGCAGTTCAGGTGTTGATTCGAACGTTCCAGATGAAATACTGCATCCAAGTATATTCACCAAGCAAATCAGACGGATACCCAAACATCAGCCTAGACTAGATGAAGGCTATAACAGGAGTATATGTGAACAAAAATATACGTCCCAGGGGGAAGTATAAGGTGGAGGGTGGTGGGATACAAAATAATATACAGAGGATACAACCTGAGAATTAGGATGGAATAATAGTGCAAATCTAGGAATAAAAAAAAAAAAAAAAATTGTATAAAACCGGAAATGCTTACCTGCCGGATCCGGATACCATGTTCCACCACGGTGGAACGCATATGATTAATAGGAAATACCTATAAGCACTGCACTAACAGCTATAAAAAAAAAAAAAAAAACAGGAGGTTTCTATAAAATTTATATCCCTGAGGAAGTCATTTGATTGACGAAACACCTTGGATACTTTTGGACCTGTATACATTTTGTTTTTATGTCCCCTTTTATTTTATTAGTGTTTTGGGCTACCAGGAACAAACCACTATATCTCCCAAGATTGGAGGATTCTTCATTTTGATCCTCTGGTTAGTGGAGACAAGCCTGCTGTTTTTACACTTGATGTAAGGGCAACCTTGAAAATACATTTTTATATTTGTATACAATATCACACTATCTGCATTTTTTTGTCCTTTTGAAGGCCCATCTTGCTAGAAAGATTACCATCACTTACAGATGACCCTGAGAGGAGACAGTTGCATAACTTCCATCTTTTTGTAAGTTTTCTACCTCCTGGAGCTATTTTATTATCCCTACGTACTTCACCATATGTATTTTTTTTTAATTCCTAGATTTCCACTATTATTCCATCCTAATTCTCAGGTTGTATCCTCGGTATACTATTTTGTATCCTACCACCCTTCACCCTATACTTCCCCCTGGGGGTGTATTTGTTCACATATATTGTATTTGCAAGTGTTTGTAAGGTAAACTTTTGGTAGGTTGCCTGGATGTTGTTTGCTTTCGTGTTTATATATAGTACATATTCTGTTTATACTATAACAGGAGTAGTTTTTTCACAGACTCTATTCTCACAGAGGGTCGTAAATATCTTGTGTGAAGATCATAGTGTGGAAAGGGGGAGGGGGGGGGGAAGTTTGGAGAGAGATAGAAAAAAAAAAACAGACAATGCAGAGGAGAGTAAAAAAACATAATTGCTTATATAAAGAATGCATTAATTCCCATCCAAGAGTTACAGGATTTATTTATTTATTTATTATTGCCATTTATATAGCGCCAACAGATTCCGTAGCGCTTTACAATATTATGAGAGGGGGATTTAACTATAAATAGGACAATTACAAATAAACTTACAGGAACAATAGGTTGAAGAGGACCCTGCTCAAACGAGCTTACATTCTATAGGAGGTGGGGTGTAAAACACATTAGGACAGGAATTTACAATCAAATAAGGTGGGCTGCCCTTTAGGAGAGGGAAAGAGACAGGTATGTGAGGTAAGGGTTAGTCTTGGAGGCCATAAGCTTTCCTAAAGAGATGGGTTTTAAGGCACTTCTTAAAAGCTGCAAGACTAGGGGAGAGTCTGATGGCGGTAGGCAGGCTATTCCATAGGAAGGGAGCCGCCCGCGAGAAGTCCTGCAAGCGCGAGTTGGCCGTACGAGTGCGGACAACGGACAGGAGGTGGTCACGGGCAGAACGGAGAGACCGAGAAGGGACATACCTATGGATCTGTGAGGAGATATAAGAGGGGCTAGAGTTGTTCAGTGCTTTATAGGTGTGAGTTAGTACCTTGAATTGACTCCTATAGCATACAGGAAGCCAATGTAAGGACTGGCAGAGGGGTGAGGTGTGAGAGAAACGACTAGAGAGGAAAATCAATCTAGCAGCAGCATTCATTACGGACTGTAAGGGTGCAGTACGGCTATTGGGGAGACCAATCAGGAGAGGGTTACAATAATCCATGCGGGAAATTACTAGAGCATGGACAAGCTCCTTGGTAGTATCTGGTGCAAGAAAGGGGCGGATGCGGGCTATGTTTTTAAGATGGAATCTACAGGATTTGGCAACATGCTGGATGTGAGGCTCAAAGGTGAGACCAGAGTCAAGTAGGACGCCAAGACAGCGCGCTTGCAAGGATGGACTGATGTTGGTACCACAAACTTGGAGGGAGAGCGAAAGAGGAGGATCAGTATTAGGAGGAGGAAAGACAAGGAGCTCAGTTTTTGAGAGATTGAGTTTCAGAAAGCGGGAGGACATCCAGTCAGAGATGGAAGAAAGGCAAGCAGTGACACGTTGCAGGACGGCAGGGGAGAGGTCCGGGGAGGAGAGATATAGCTGGGTGTCATCAGCGTACAGGTGGTAGTGAAATCCAAAAGAGGTAATAACAGGATACAACAATATATGTATAAACAATACCAAATTCAAATATAAAATATATATATATATACATATATACATGCACACCTACATATACATGTACCTATAAACATACAAATGTGCCTACATTTACATAGACCAATATATATGTATATGCACACATACAGACATACACATATATTTGTGCTCGTAATTAAATACGTGATGGATAGTATCTGAAAACGAAAAAGTTGGTTGTGGTGTGCCGAAACCAACGTACGAGTGGGCCTGTAAATAAAAGAGGGCCCACCAAGGAGAATTGTAATGCTAACTGGGTGTAGGTGGGTGAGGACAATCAACTGGATCGGCAGAGGTGAGTAGGGTACTTACTCCTCCCACAAATTCAGGCCTAATCTACTTGTGCTCAGAATTTAATACGTAACGGATAGTATCTGAAAAGGAAAAGTTGGTTGTGGTGTGCCGACACCAACGTACGATTGGGCCTGTAAATAAAAGAGGGCAAAAGAGAAGTTCGAGAAAAGACACACTTTATTGCATTTTACATAACCAAGTTCTTGAAGGCTTGACAAAGCTCTTTTTCTGGTCGTGGTATAATATATATATATATAAATAAATGATATATGGAGGATTTCCATCGACCCAGCCTATTGCTGATGTGGACCGGGGTGTTTGTGCTAGAGGCTGATAAAGCGGCTCCTATGCGGAAGGAGTGCCCGGAGAATGAAGCCGGATTGTAACCCAGTTTGGATAGTAATGTTCTGATGTGTGCTATTTAGCCGTGGTGAGCGGGTGCCCTTGTAGTGATAAGAGCGGAGAGTCTAGTAAGTGCGCATGATGGGTTGGGCGTAGGTGGTCTAGCACCTTGACCGGACACCAGGCGTTATCGGTAGGAAAGAGAGGAATGATGGTGGGGTGTTGTGAGTGATTAGTTTTTGTTGATGGGAGCATAAGTACGTAGTGATCTTCCACCTTAGTGAGGTGCGAAGCTTTGAGGCTGTGCGTGATATCCCCTTGGAAAACAACTGTGAACTCTCTGGGTCTGAGAAAACCGTAGAAAGCAAGATAAATAGCAGATTTAATCACCAGGTTTCTGTTGGGATCGAACGGGGAATCGTCAAGGAGATTGCTGAGTGATCTAAAGATAGGCCCATCTATAGGCAGTCTTGTAGTGGTGAGTGGAAAAGAAACCTTTAATATACCTTTCAAGACCTTTTTAATGGGATATGATGACAAGAAGGGGGTATTGTTAGGAAAATTGGTGAGGCTATGGTGAGGCTATGGTGCTGAACCCCGGTGAAGTAAAGTTTAATGGTGTTGTGAGAAAGTTTCAGATGTAAGTGGCAAAAAGAAGCAAAAGCCACCATGGTTTGGGTAGAAAAATCACCTTGTAAACTGAATTCTGCAGTGAATTTATTAAAAATGGTAATTGCCCTATTGTAGGAGATAGCGCTTGGTGAGTGAGCCCTAGCATTGTGCATTAATGCGCTCGATCCAGGATTAGTTCGTGAAATCGTGGTGTCCTGGATGGCTGGTGGTGAGCCGTAGGGAGTGCCTGGAAGAATACCTGGAATTGAGAGCGAGAAAGAGCGTGAGCGGGCGTGTTTGTGGATACCCGGGATGTGAAAACAAACTAAGTGAAACTGGACGGTTGCTGCCAGCCAGGTCTAGGGCTGAGGTCTCCCTGAATCCTGGCAAGGCATCCGTCTCAGCGGGCCAGTGACCCCTGAACCAGTGGTTCCCGAAGATGGCTGCGAAACCAGTGTTGCAGCGTCTGTGTGAATGATGGGTGAAGAAATGGAGAGAGGGGGGATAAATATGGAGATACTGTTCCAATCTGCCAAAACAAATAGCTTAGTCAGCCTTGGCGTGGGGGTCCAATGAAACTGGGCAGGAGTCCGGTACCCCGTGCAGCAGGCAGAGAAGCCTGGATATAAAAGACCTCCCCTGCGGAATGATGCGCATGGCGAAGTTAAGGCATCCCAGAAGTTCACTTTTGGTGCATACATCACTCCGCAGGAACATGGCTATCTCCCCTCTCAAGCGGATCAGTTTGTCGTGGGGAAGGCTAGCTCGGAGGGTAACAAAGTTCAGCTCTATCCCCAAAAAGGTTAGTTTAGTTGTGGGGCCGATAGTTTTTGATGGGGATAATGGTACACCAAGTGTGGAGAAAAGTCCTGAAGTACTGGGATAGCGGTGGGTGTTTGTGCCCCAGTAAGAAGTCGTCTAAGTAGTGGATGACAGAGTGACACCTGAGGACGTTCAGAAGTAGCCAGCATAGTCTCTGCTTCGAGAACCGAAAGTGAGTTGTGTGGAAAAGTAGTACTTTTCTCGCCATTTAACACCATGCAAATGCCAGAGTGAGGGGTGCATGGATAGTAATTTGAAAGCATTTGTGATGTCCGTTTTGCTGAGCCAGGGGCGACTACTAGTTGAGAATGGATTGTATGGCGTTGTCCATTGTTACGTACTGAAGTGAGAATTCGTCTGCGGGTATGAATGAGTTAATGCTGGGAACAAAAGAGGAGTGCGGTGCCGATAAATCGATAATTAGCCGTTTTTTATTAGAATACTTTTGTACTGCGACATCAATGGGATTAGTGCGCCAGGAGGAAAACGATGAGGAGATAAAGGGGCAGATCATGAAACCGTTAGAAACTTCGGAGGAAAGGAGAGTGTCTGTGGAAACTGGATCTTGGCATGCTGAAAAGAGGTTGGGACATTCCAGTGTGCCTGAGGGGATGGCTACAAGACCCGTGAAGAAACCCTGTGTGAACCCCGTGGTCAAATACTCCACCAGATGCCTGCTAGGGTGTGTTCTTAGGTAAAAAAAACAGGTTGTCGACATTGATGTCAGTTAGTCATTTGTTAGGGGACAACCTGGCCGGGCACATGGTCTTGGTATGCGCCCTAAAGCATATGGAGCAGATGTGCAGCAATCTACAGGCGCTGAAACTGCAGGAGCCTGCGTTGAAATTATTGCACACCTGAGCTTTACCTAAAAAGGAGATGGGCCTACCCAGCTTATCCCGTTGACCACCCGCTGATTTGCTGTGAGGAGTGAAAGTGGGTTGAGGGGTGGGAGTGGAGGTGGTAGGATCGGACATAAGTCCGCCGCATGGGATGTAGAATTACATACGGCGCAAGACGGGGGCCTGAGACCAGCGAAGTGGCGACAAAATAATTCTGTATCCATCTGACACCAGTTAATTCTGACATTAAACTGTTTCAGATGAGTCGCCGCCTTCGCTGATACCGACTTACGATAGTCGTAAAAAGAGGAGCCCCTGTACTTGATGCCTAAATCCAACATCTTGTGGAGATAGATGTCTAACTCCTCTCTTCTGTGGGGATACACCGTGCAGATGACATCACGGTATATCCCAAAGGCTATCACAAACTGAGGGGTGGATAGTTTCTTGTTAAGCCTAGGGTCTCTAATCTTAAGCACCACTGAGATGTCCCCGTAATTATGTATGCCCTGTTCTCCAGTATGTCTTGGGAGGCTATAAGCAGAGACACCAGACACACATCCTTCCCGTCTAGGATTTCTTTCCTGATGGAGTCTGGGACAGAGTGAGCTGGTGACTCGAAACAAGATATAGCTGTGGCTGGTGCTGGGGAGGGGAGTATGGGGGGGCATGGTGGTACGGCAGGGACTGCCGGGTTGGAGGCTGGGAGGCCTGGGGTGTTACCTGGAGAGGCTATGGCGCTCTCCACCTTAGATAGCCTGCTATTCAAAGTTTGCAGGTTGGCCAAGATTGCTGGTAGGGTATCCTGGGTGGCCGTGCCAGCGCTTGGTGGCTGTCCTTGAGAGCTAGTGCCTGGCCTAGGCTCAGGGGCTTGGTAGATGAGCAGTCTGCAAAGTTCTGCCTTTCTAGCCATAGCTGGAAAGGGGATTCCCCTGAGTCTAAGTTCGGCTGTAATTTTAGGAATAGGCCATGCTCTCAAGGACGTGGGAGTTGAGGGGGTGAGAGATTCGCATGGAGACTCTGGTCTGATGGGCGTAAACGGGATCTCTTCGGGGAACTCATCGATGGGAGCTGGTTCTTGAGACATTCTAAAATGAATTAGTGAATGACATATTAGAAGGGGAGTAGGAGAACCGGGAGAGATAGGATAGACTGTAATGCTAGTGCCGAAGCGAAAAACGTAACTGTGAATTGGTGATAGGTGAGGCCCTGCTAATGCCGAGTGGCGGTGAGAGGCTCTAACTAGGATTTTGCTAAGGAAATTAGTGGCCACAGACGTGGTAGCGGGGTGTTGGCCTCTCGGTGACTGTTAAGAGAATAAAAAAACGTGTGGCCGTGACAAGTGAGGCCCTGACTACAGCCCTGTAGAAGGGCGAGCGAGGCGTTGAACTATGATTTGGGTGTGGGGCCGTGTTGAGGTGTGATATGGCCTCGCGGGACCAGAATTTACTTGGGTGAGCTAGGGCCGGAGCCTCGACCCTGTAAGCCAGTTCACTTGTATCCTATGGGTTAAATGGTAATTCTGGTGTAATGTGTGGATACTAACCTTGAAGGTGGTTATAACCGGAAACTTGAACCTTCAAGTGTTTTTTAAGTTGAGTGGCTTGGCCGCTGCTGGTATTGTAGAAGAAGCCTAAGGGTTAAGACAGATGTATTTGAGCGTAACATAGGGGCGTATGAGCAGTAGTAAGGGTTGGCTATAGGAGCGCAACAAGAGATCCTGAGGTGAGGGATCTGAATGATTAGTCTAAGACTGTGACAAGTTTACGTTATAGGGGGAGGCTGATTGAGGCCTTGTGGTAGCGAGTGCTATTAACGAGTAAGAACGTAAGTACCTGGTAGTGTGGCTGGGTACCAGGTTAGGTAGGTTGGGTAGTTTCTTGCCTGATGGCAGTATGACTGTAGGCCGAAGTAGAAAAATTCAGAGAATTTAACACAACAAGGGCGTAGGACTGTGAGCTATTCGTAATAAATAGAGACCGCGTTAGGTCTTGTATAAAAGGTCCCGTAATGAGTAGATAACATACCTTGATTTGTTGTACAGGTACTTGGATGAGCGCAAGTGGTTTTTTTACGGAGAAACCGGAGGAGGCCTAGAATAAATCTGGAGCTATGGATTAAACCCATTGAATATTTTATAATTAGCAAAGGCTGTGACAGTATGTTTTAAATAACCAATTTATTCTGTGGCAAGTTTAGAGTGCATGTTGTTTGAGGCCTTGACATGGTTGAAACTAAAGTGAGTAAATACTATACCTGGGTTTGTAAATACAAGAACTTGAATTTGATAACTTTATGCAGAAATACAAGACAAACGAGGTAATCTGTGGAGCCAAAGAAATGTAACAGGCTAAAATTAATGACTGCATAAACCAAGGAGAAAACATAGCAAAAAAAAAAAAAAAATGAAAATGTAGGGTTTACCAGTATTACCCCAGAGGAATGTGTTATTAATTAATATATGTTTGTAATGTTGTACAGGTTTGGCGTGGAGTTGAAGAATTCTGCCAATTTATTTGGGTGTCAGGAGGATTTTATTTAATTGATTAATGAACTTTAAAACATAGTTTAATTAACTACGTAGGCATTGGAATAAATAACCGAGTACTAAGATAAAGTGACTGAGGTTTTAATATTCATTATGCAGGCGCAACCAATGAGACAAAGGCGTCTATGGTTGCCCTAGCAACATGTTCCGTCAGACCAAAGGGAGTTAATCCAAAAAAAAAAAAAAAAAAAAGCTGTTTTTTTTTCCCAGTATGCGGTCAGGTGACCTCCAATCCGGAAGTCTAAGCAAACGAGCAGGCAATCATGGCGGGTCTGGCGATCGATGGCAATGCAGATCACCTGTCAGTAAGTACTGATTTCACCTAATTGTTTGTCCTATATAAGCTTATATCAGTTTTATGATGCTTTTGTGTCCTGATGAAAGCTCTGAAACGTTGATTATTTTTTGAATAAAAGAAGAACTTTTGAATGATAAATCCTTGGAGTGCCGGTATCTTTCCTTATGTATTATCTAGCAACCAGAGCACCAGGTATTTTGGTTTTTTTATCTCTCTCTCTCTCTATATCTATATCTATATCTATATCTATATCTATATCTATATCTATATATCTATATATCATATATATCTATATATCATATATATCATATATATCTATCTATATATCTATATATCATATATATATATATATATACACACTTTATACATACACACATATATGTGTATACGCATTCACATAATCACATACATACACACATGCACATTAACGCATATACACATATAAATGCACAGTCACATATATAAGTATACATGCATAAGAGTATGGGAAAGCATAGGTCTACATATATTACTTTGCATATAGATAGAACATATAGGAATGCATTTTAATGTGGGGGAGTGTTCATGTAAAGTGTTGGTAGTGGGACAGGAAACCCAAATCAATAATTAGTCCTCTCTTCTTGCTGTTAAACAATTTGATCATTCTGACTTCAAAAGTGTTTCTTTCTTGGGTATTTTTAAAACCCTCCTTTCAGTACTTTAATTTTTAGGTCCTTCGTTGAGTGGCCAGACTGGGTAAAACTGTGTCCCACAGTAGTGCAGTAGGATTCTTCTTTGTGGTGTTCAATGGAGTGTCTGTGCATATTCATTCTGTCATTTAATTGCTGGTTGGTGTCCCCAATGTAGCATCCTAGGTGGCATTTGGTGCATTGAATCACGTATACCACACTGCTGGATGTGCAGGAGTATGAACCGGAGTATGCTGTAGGTTTTATTGTTGTGTGTGGCTGTGTTGTCTGTGCATGTGTGCTGGCACAGTTTGCAGCAAGGTTTTTTGCATTGACTGGTCCTGTTTTCTTTATTCTTCCCATCAGTGGGTAGCTTCCTGTTGATTATTTTTTGTTGGAGGTTTGGTGCTTGTCTGAAGGCCAAAATGGGTGGTTATGAGAAAATGTTTTTCAGAGTCTCATCTTCTGTTAACATTGGTTGTAGGTATTTAATGATTTTCTGTAGTTCATCAAGAGCTGGGTTGTAGGTGACCACAAGTGTGGGTATTTTGTTCTCTCTGTATTGTAGCAGGTGCATGCGTGGAGATTTTACAGTTTGTTCCACGTGTAGTGGTAGACATTTCTAGGTGTAGGAATTTTTAACTTTTTTTTTTACTTTTTTAAACTTTCTTAAAACTTTACACTTTTAAAATTTGTATAACATTTTCTGTCATGCGTCCTTAACAGTAGATCTGCCTTGACAAAAGATTTCCATCAAGCGCCATTAAGGGGTTAAACATGTGTCTTATCTGCACTCATGTCCTTTAAACCCTGTATCACAACTCAACTCTGAATTCTAGGTGTCATCTTGCTCAAAAATGCCTTAGACTTGAGAAAGGGAAGATTGTCCTGAAAGCTTGCCATTAAACAAATCTGTTAGTCCAATAAAAGATATTACGAATTGGATCTGTTTTTTACATAAACACACACACAATATACACTGCCTGGCCAAAAAAAAAAAAGTTGCCACCTGGATTTAACTAAGGAAATAGGAAAGAGACTCCTATCGGATAGTTACTGCATGGACGATTATCTATTAGCTGGCAACAAGTTATTTAACCCCAACTGATGCAATGAGTAGCTTCTCATTTCTTAAACAACCATGTCGAAAGACACATCCCTTGATCGTGGAAAAGATGTTGGTCTGTTTGAGAAGAGTAAAATTATTGGCATTAAGCAGAGAAAATTGCAGAAACTTCTAAAATTGGGAACTAAAGAACTGTCTAACACATTATTAAAAACTGGAAGGATCGTGGGGAACCATAGTCTTCGAGGAAGAAAAGTGGTCGGAAAAAAATCTTGATTGATTGTGATCGGCGATCACTTAAACGTTTGGTGAAATCAAATCATAGAAAAACAACAGTAGAACTCAGAGCTATGTTTAATAGTGAAAGTAAGAGCATTGTCACACGCACAATGCAAAGGGAACTCAATGGATTGGTACTGAACAGCTGTGTAGCCTTAAGAAAACCACTAATCAGTGAGGCCAATTGGAAAAAAAAAGGCTTCAGTTTGTTAGGGAGCATAACAATTGGACTCTGGAACAATGGAAGAAGGTCATGTGGTCTGATGAGTCCAGATTTACCCTGTTCCATAGTGATGGGCACATCAGGGTAAGAAAAGAGGCAGATTAAGTGATGCACCCATCATGCCTAGTGCCTACTGTACAAGCCTGTGGGGGCAGTGCTATGATCTGGGGTTGCTGCAGTTGGTCAGGTCTAGGTTCAGCAACATTATGTGCCCAAAGAATGAGGTTATTCCATCAATAGATTTTTTTTCTTTCCTGATGGCACGGGCATATTCCAAGATGACAATGCCAGGATTCATCAAGCTCAAATTGTGTAAGAGTGGTTCAGGAAGCATGAAACATTTTCACACGTGAATTGGCCAAAACAGAGTCCAAACCATAACCCCTCTGAGAATCTTTGGGATGTGCTGGAGAAGGCTTTGCGCAATGGTCCGACTCTCCCATCATCAATAGAAGATCTTGGTGAAAAATGAATGCAACACTGGACATTGCAGAAGCTTATCGAAACAATGCCACAGCGAATACGAGCAAAGCTAAAGGCGGTCCAACAAAATATTAGAGTGTGACTTTTTTGGTGGCGACATTTTTTTGGCCAGGCAGTGTGTGTGTGTATAATATTATATATATATTACATTGCTAAACACAAATACACACACCATTTAAGCCATAAGACTTGCTCTTCCCACACGAATCTCACCAACAGTGCTCATTGCTGCAAGGGATTCTGGATAGATGTATGCAAAGAGCTCAACAAAGAACCACATTTTTGCCTCATAATTCCATAGAGTATTTGTCTGCTGTATACAACAGCTCTGAAACAACTCAGGAAGAGGAGCAAAGCCAGTGAATCACTCATGGACAGAGGTTTTGCTGTTAATGCAACTCATCAGCATGAGGTTGGTTACTGGCTGGCAATGAGGCTTGGCGTTACTTGTAAAGTACATACCAAAAAAGTTGTGGTGGGGGAAAAAAAGTGTAGATGAAAACCCCTTCCACCTGAAGTAAGTGGATAGTGGATATATAAATATATACCGTATTTTTCGCTCCATAAGACGCACTTTTTTTCCCCTCAAAAGTGAGGGGAAATGTCTGTGCGTCTTATGGAGCGAATATGATGCATTACTTACCTGTCTTGCAGCGTTGGCCGGCAGCACAGGGCGCACCGCGGTAGTGGAACTTGAATTTCATGTTCCGGTTTCCGGCGGGACTGAAAGGAAGTGTGCACAAGCTGAGTGCGCACTTCCTTTCAGTCCCGCCGGAAACCGGAACATGAAATTCAAGTTCCACTACCGCGGTGCGCCCTGTGCTGCCGGCCAACGCTGCAAGACAGGTAAGTAATTATGGGACAAGGGGAGGACAGTATGGGAGAGAAGAATATGGGGAGGGGGGGGATGAAGTCTATGGGGAGGGGGGGGATGAAGTCTATGGGGAGGGGAGGATGAAGTCTATGGGGAGGGGGGGATGAAGTCTATGGGGGGGGGGGGATGAAGTCTATGGGGGGAGGGGAAGGGGGGGATGAAGTCTATGGGGGGGGGGATGAAGTCTATGGGGGGGGATGAAGTATATGGGGAGGGTGGGGATGAAGTATATGGGGAGGGGGGGATGAAGTATATGGGGAGAGGGGGGATGAAGTCTATGGGGAGGGGGTGGATGAAGTCTATGGGGAGGGGGTGGATGAAGTCTATGGGGAGGGGGGGGATGAAGTCTATGGGGAGGGGGGGATGAAGTCTATGGGGAGGGGGTGGATGAAGTCTATGGGGAGGGGGTGGATGAAGTCTATGGGGAGGGGGTGGATGAAGTCTATGGGGAGGGGGTGGATGAAGTCTATGGGGAGGGGGTGGATGAAGTCTATGGTGAGGGGGTGGATGAAGACTATGGGGAGAGGGTGGATGAAGACTATGGGGAGAGGGTGGATGAAGACTATGGGGAGAGGGTGGATGAAGACTATGGGGAGGGGGTGGATGAAGACTATGGGGAGGGGGTGGGTGAAGTCTATGGGGAGGGGGTGGGTGAAGACTATGGGAGAGTGGAGAAGACTATGGGAGGGGGGGACACTATGGGACAGGGGAGAAAACAAATATTCTGTACAAACTGTCCCATAGTAAGAAACACTATGGGACAGTTTGTTCAGAATATTTTTTTTCTGGGTTTCTTCCTCTAAAAACTAGGTGCGTCTTATGGTGAGGTGCGTCTTATGGAGCGAAAAATACGGTATATATAGATATATCTATCTATCTCTCAATATCATTGTCCAGTTATTTCTTTAAAAGAACTGGCAAGCTTTCCAGACCCAAAAGAATTACAATACAATACATAACAGAATATGTACATAGCAGTTATCTTGGTACTATCATTGTCCAGTTATTTCTTTAAAAGAATTGGCAAGCTTTGCAGACACAAAAGAATTAAATCTTCTCAAAAGCTCTAGGCAAATTTTACACTGTAGACATTTTCTTCATGAAGCCTATTCTGGAACTGAAGATGTGCGTGTATATATATATATATATTAAGGCTAAACAATATTAAAGAAAACATTCCCTTTTAAAGTTTAAAATAAAACAATTGTATGTTTCACCATAGCCGAAAGGCACAGCAAAAAAACAAAATAAAAATTGCCCCTCACAGAAAAAAATCCCTCTAAATTAAAGGCAGGTTTTAAAGTAAACAACATTTAGTTACAAAATTAATAGGCTGTAGCAATTACATCTGCAGACCGGAAATAACTGTTCCACTGAAGTGTAGCTTTTCCAGTCTTTAAAAGTGTATACATGACTCTCAGCTTGCTTTAAAATGTGTTTCTCTCTTAGCTATGGAAATAGAACACATCCACATAAAATAGAAAATAAAGAGTAGGTGCTTTAGATTTCGCAGAAAAAAAAATAATAATAAAAAAAAAATAAGTAAAAAGGTGTCTCTTCCTGAAGATAATAATGTTTGGCCCCCAAGGTTTCCAGCAGTATTTCCTAAAACCGCTTTACAGCCATATGTTAACTCTTTCAGATCTATCATTACATTCAAAGTCAGGAATACAGGGTTTGTCAGCTGTCTCCATCTGGCTATTGGAGAGCTGAACATTTGTAATCATACTTTATTGCATATTTGTGCCATAAACCTCCATGAATAAAAGGATGAAAGAGTATATTCCCCAATGTAGCCACTGAATTTAAATTAGTCTAATAAGATGTAGGTATTATTGTCTTATTTTAATGTTCCAGTGCTGCACTAAGCCCCTCAGGAACCTCTGTTAAATTAGGTAGTGCACCTAATTGAAGCCACCCTGATGGGGATATAAAAATGAAAAAGCTGCCCAGCCATGTGTTGGATAATAAAATGAAGCTCTGGCACCCCCTAGTGTTCTAACAAATCACTGAATCAATTGTAAATCAAAACCAAAAAACACCCTGTTTTCAGTGAAACAGACAGACATTGTTGCAGCATATAGTGGGAAATGTGTTATTTCTGTTTAACACTCTATTTAGGCAAGTAACTCTTATACAGTAATGCTTCATATGTCGTAAGAACCAAGCTTATTTTGGCCTGACCCTTACAGTGACACTAGACACCTTACCCTGTGTGCTAAATTCTTGTTACAGTGCAATTAGGTCCCCAGTCACATTCTTACTTTTGATTGTTGCAGTAAACAAAAAGACTGCTTTCTCCTTCAGTATAAGTCCTACCAACTTAGCAAGCATGCTCTGGCATCCCAACAGCCCAAGCTTAACTTGCTTACATGTGCTGTCAAATCGCTTGAAATAACACTGCACAGCCAGAGAAGTGGCTGCTACCAGCTGTGATTAAAGAAACTGAGTGGGCCTAACTACATTTCACATAAACCCTGGCCGGCCATAATAATGTGTACAGTTGTAATCAAAATTATTCAACCCTCATTGAAAATCAGGTTTATTGTCAAATTTTATAAACCTTTAGCTGGTTGCAATGAATTAATCAAACAAAAGCATTTGAAATAGCTCAACACAACGAATGCTTCAAGTAATTTCCCCAAACACAACTGAAAATGCAACTTATGACTTCAGCAGTCTCAAAAATATTCAACCCCCTGAATATAATCCCTCACAACAGCACACATATGCAAAACATGTGTCGTCTCAAACCCACATGATGCAGCTAAACAAGGGTACATTAGTTGCACCAGGTGTGCTATAGATGGAACACTTGAAATACCTGAACTGGCTAGGGGTTTGAGTGTCATATTTGACTGTATGTAAGAAATATGATAAAGTCAAACGATTGATCCACAAAGGTTAAGAGAAGAGATCATTGCCTTCATAAACCAGGAACAAAATCCAAAAAGATAGTAAAGGAATGGAATGTTTCTAGAGACAATGTTGCAAAGTTTGCACAGTCAAAGTTGAAGGAAAAGTGGTTACAATACCTGGACGGGCATAAAACAGAAGTATCAATAGCTACAACCAGATTTCTGAGACGGCAGTTTGTGAAAAACCCTCATGTAACTGCAAAAGACCTGCAGCAAGATTTGGTGGCAACAGGCACTGGTGTTTCAGTGTGCACAGTAAGGCGAGTAATAAACACAGAAGGCTTACGTGCCAGAACTCCAAGACATACACCACTACTGATCCAAAAGTACAAGAAAAGTTGTCACCAATATGCTCACAATCATATAAATAAGCCACAAGTTTGGTGATTTCGTTCTGTTGAGCTATGAAACAAAACTGGAACTTTTTGACCCAATCGATCAGCTGTATGTCTGGATGAAGATTAATGAAGCGTACACTGAAAATAACACTCTGCCTACAGTTAAGCAATGTGGTTGCTTGGTGATGCTCTGGGGCTGCTTTGCATCCCCTGGCACTGGAAACCTGCAGCGTGTAGAAGGCAAGATAGATTTCTTGCAGTAAAGAGAATTAATAGAAGAAAGCGTCATGTTGTCTTTGAGGAAGCAGAAGCTTGGGGGTTATTGGACCTTCCGACAATGATCCCAAACCTCAAATTCCACCAAAGTTTGATTGCATAAGTCCTAGAAAATTCTACAGAGGCCATAAATCTGACTTGAACCCCATATAATCTGGTGGGATTTGAAGAAGGCAGTTGCAGCACCCAAACCAAAGTACATTGCTGAACTGGAGGCCAGGCTCATGAGCAATGGGCTAAGATTTCACTGCCAGAAGCTGTTGTCTGGCTGTGTATCTCGTATGCAGCAGGTCATAACAGCAAAAAGGTGTTCTACAAAGAACTAAAGATGCTTGCTATGAAGTCAATCAACTCCAAACCCACTTACCATGCTCATTTTGTAAATATTGAAGCCCTTGGGGGGAACTCGCTAGGAATTTCAGAGCTGTAATAATACCCTAATGGTACTAAAATGCTTTTATTCATGCAATGTTATTATTCAAATACATACACTTTTTTTTGTTTGCATCTTATGTGATGAGTTTAGAGTCAGCTTGTTGTGGAACGTTGTAGGCATACAGGAGCTGGATGCAGACCCTTTTGCAGTTTCAAGTAGGAATAACTACATTGCAAAAGCTGGTGCCAGTCCCATGTACCTGTGGTTATGTTCTAGCTCTGCTCATCAAAGACTCTACTAGGAGCTCTTAACAGATATGTAAAGAATAGACAAACTTAAGAAGCAGTTCCATAAAGTTTCATGCCACAAGGCCATCTCTCCACCTTTTTGTCACAAAAATCAAGGAAGTAGCCCAGTTATGGGAACAAAGGCTTTAAAAATGGAGAATTGCTCAAGGGTGGGCTGGAATTAAAATATGTCAAAAATCCAGCTCTTAGAGAATGGATGATTGGAAGTTATGTCTTCGGGCAACAATGAGTGCTCTCTATTATTTTATCCTACAGCTTCTTCATTTTGACTGCAGTACATTAAAAAACCTGGATTTAGAAGATGCAGCAGCTTCTGGCAGAAGCATCCTTCCACCACCCACACCAAGTTGACCATTTACATTTCCAGCAGCTCCAGAGGTTCTGTGTCAAAGTATTTTTCGTAGGTTAAGGCCAATGGTTCCAGGATTTAACTGCTTGAACTGATTAGGCCAGGAGACGATAATTTTTATTTTATTATGGTAAATGGTTTAAAATAGGTTACATTCCACCCTAGTAGGGATATTCTTTATGGAGATCTTTGTCTATGCTATGTGATAGGAATGGTTCTCTTTTTCCCAGGATCATTTAAAAAAAAATAATCCTAAAAAGTAGCCATGAAACAAATCTAGCACTACATAAAAAGCAAGAACAGCAGTGCACTTGACAACATTTTGTAAGATTGCCATGTCTCTAGTAGGAAGGCCACATGACTATCACTGATGGATGACAACACTTTACAGAGGTTCTATCTCTGAAGCTAATTGCAGACAGAGCTATATGAATCAACACTGAATCAGCCTGAAATTTTAATTTAGAGTTTTCAATGTGGTATTTTTCTTGAAATATAGTTTGCAACTCCTACACAGTAGTAGCTTTTCTGATTTACTTCTGGTATATTTATGCATATCTGAAACCTTCTATATATCAACACATTTCAACTATTTGAGATAAACAACAGGTCTTTTCATTCAGAATACTAGGTGTTACCAGTCTTTGTAAGATCTAAAGTGTAATTGGATGCTAGACACCCTAGTAGTTGGTAGTTTCACCAGATCCTTAAACTGTCAATCATTTATTTAACAGCTCCAGTTACATATTTTTATATTGCAGATACATTTGGAAGCTTATTCCCTAAACCCAGAACTGTCAGGGAATTACCATGAATATAAATTAACAAAATAAATAAATAATAGTAACATTTAAAAAAGGGTAACAGGACCAATATCTAAGAAAAAACAAAATAATGTATGTTTACCATAACAAAAATGTTACATTGTTCACAATATGCATATTTAGTATTACTCATGATAAAAACTTTGATTTGAAAGACGCCGGATCTAATACACCAATTACTGGTTTCTACACAGAAAATAAATTGCATTTCTCTAACAGTGGCTAACTGTAGACATTTATTTCTGTGGAAATTGCACCACTGAATAAACATTTAAACCCCGCTTTAGTAATAATGCTCTATTTAAAAAAAAAATTATTATAAACTTTTCACTGTATAATTCAGTTAAATCCTGCCACAACCAGGGTGTACACTACTGCATTGGCAAATTTTAAAAAAATAGAAACATTGTTTATGTTTCTCATTCTCTTTGAATGTAGAATAATGAGTACAAAGGGCAAAGCTTAGGACAATGACTAACACGGATCCAAGATGGAGCCACACAGTTACAGAATGTAGGAAAATATAACAATGCACATTTCTATATTTAATTTTATTATTTTCAGACCTCACAAATAGAACATTGTTAATTACAAGGGAAAAGTCTCCAAATTATTAAAAATCCTGGAAGGTGACAATTAACTTAATAGCGATACTAAACATTCCAACCCTGTGGTTCAAAATTAAAAATAAAAAAACTCCTGTATTTCAGCTTTTTACTTAACGGCTATATTTTCCACTTATATTGGAGAAAACTCCTTTATTTTCTCCAGATTTAGCTTTCTTTGTACTAAACGGTTAATGAACGGCAACCAGAGAATGGTTTGTGTTGGCCTTGTATATTTGTATAACTTTGTATTCTTCTAATATGCTTTTTTAAAAGTTGCTAGTTAATGCTACCCCAAGAGCACATTAAAAGACACGTATGTTACTTAAAATGAAAGCTAGTAAACAGGCATAAAATAAATAAAAAAAAAACTGTCCCAAAATCAAGAAATGCAAAAACACTATAGCAACAATAATTTATAACATTAATTTAAATAATTCTAACCATATCTTTTACCTGAAACATGGTGTGGCATTTTCTTTTATGGCTAGAGAAGTTGCTTGAAGGGAAATAACTTTGCTTTCAGGTAGGGTGACTTGTTTGACGATAGATGCTGAAAATGAAAAAAAAACAAAAAAAAAAAACAAGAAACAATCCCTACATTTCTGATAAATGCACACAAAATTAAATTTAAACAAAAGTTAGCCTATCATAAGCATTTAGAAAAGTAAAACACAAATTCAAAGTTATGGCAGCAACGATTGTAGAAATATATTTATTTAAAAACGAGAACGCAATCAGCTAATGAAATTTGCAACACCAATCCAGAAATAGTAAGAAAAAAATAAATAAAAGAAAAAAATTATACCTGATGGCAACTGACCAGCCTGAATTAGAGCATTTAGAGTAATCCTTTTTTCTCCAGGTTTCTGAATTGTGTGCACTGAAGTTGGTGGAATTGCAGTTACATGCTTTACAATTCCCCCGCCTGATTGCTGGACTACCTGCAGGAGTAACATCAAAGTTAGAAGGCAAAAAAGCAGGTCCTTCATGCCTCAGTTTGCAAATGGAAAGGAGACCATCAACATGCTCAATCAACCAAAACTGCTACAGGCATCTGTGTCTAGTCCACAGTTTACACACATCATGCTCATGAAACCTCAAGCATACTTTTGTCTTGATATGACAACAAGAAATCTCACCAGTTGTTTACATTAATATCTAACAACATAAACTTGTCCAGATGGCCCTAATCCCTTGAGACATGCAGGCCTATCCTACCGCAAGTCATGTACATCTCACGATTCATCATTACTGCAGTTTACTCAAATGTCAGGAAGTAAAATCTACAAGTTTTTTTGTGCAGTTTTATTTCATAATAAATTAAATCCAAGAGATCAAAATAACTGTTTTCATGAATGTCCTATTAAATAACACAGACTTCATGAAAATCAAGTTTTATGTTTGTGTAAAAACAAAGCAATTAAATACAGCATTCTAAATGATAGCAGCATTGGCAAGAAACACATACAAAACCATATTGAAACAAGCAGATAGAAGATAGTAGGCAACACCTGTACCGCTATAACAGAAGGACAGCATCCAGGTGTGTCTAACTATCTTGAGTACCAAGCAGAGACTCCAGGGTCTCAAGTGGCTTAACCCCAATATAGTCTATGCAAAAAAAGGAGAAACAAATAGATACATGTACTCACAACACCAAAAGTGTTAATGAATCACTGTTTCACCTGGACATGTAAATAGTTATATCAATATAATTTGTACATAAACAGAAGTATACAAAATACCTAATGTCAGGTGAATATTTATGAACGAGATCTGGTGAAGAGAAAATAAATAAAAAAATAAATAAAGAACTTAATGACCACCTAGTAAGGTATGCTCCTATGTGCAAAAAGTATATCACAACAAAGATTAAAAGAATGCATCAGTCATATTTCACGTATTTATGCCTTAATTTAATTAATTTTCTGTAAGACAAATTATCAAATTATCACAACCAGTTAGAAAAGCTTTTCAATTAATTTATCTACAGAAGACAATTAAAGTCCATGGCAGTTATTCAAAAAAGGTTTTTTTTTCTAGCAGATTGTGATAATTTGAAAATTTTAGCCAAAAGAAATAAATTGAGGCCTCAGACATTCCAGACTGAAATTGACCCCACCACTATCTTAATAATCACGTAAATAAGAAGCATAGAATACAAATTTGACTACTTGCTTTTGATGCAATTCGCTACATTTTCTCTTACACGTAGATAGTGCCTCTCATTTAATGATACACCCACAATATGTGATTTGGGGAGCATTTCTTTGGTGTCTCCAGAAGAGGTCACAAATGTTTACTACCAAAACTATACAGGACTGTTAAGAGATCTGGTTTGTAAATAAATACTGCATTTTCCACTGTTTATAAGACATGAAAAGAGATATTCTTAAAGATCAACAGAAGCAGTGTGAAGATCGCATTATTCACCGAGGGAAGAATGGAGCAGAAAAGAAATAAAAAGCAACCCTATTGCATGGCTCAGTAGTCCTTGCTGCCCCCATTTTGGTATGTATACAGACTTATGTGCCATTTTGAAATCGCACATTATGATGTATGTATACAAACACACACACATGAAACCAAGAAAGTTGCACTCACTTAAAAATGCATACAACGTACAAGATCCAGAGCAGTCACTCACTCAACAGCAATATCAAAGCTCACACAATAATATCGTTTTTAATATACATTTAATAAAATAAAAAACAACAACTGTCATAAGCAAAAACAATGGGGATTCAGTCACAGTATATGATCATACATAGCATAAACCTGCCACAACACCAATGTACCCTGTGGGAAACTCCCCTTTTTACCAGAGTTTGCCATGAGCTCCTGGAGAATCCTGCTTGCCAGCCTCCTGCCCACAGACTATGGGCCCTGCAGGGAAACCTGTAAAAGACTACCGAACTTGACCGACTTAGCACTGATTTCCCTGGAACTGTTTTTGGGCATAGGACCATGTGCACAGTCGGTCAAAACTATGACTTCCAGTAAATTCCTGAACCCCTAAACTGATCTGGGTGATTTTTGGATATGTTGTTCACCCAGATCGGGGCTATCAGGGGAAGTAACTTATGGGGTTTTATGTGTTTTTAAGGTACTTTTTGGAGTTTCAGAAAATTGTATGTTTTTTCTGTGCTTGTAGATTAGGTTAGATTAGTACAGTTCCTGATTCAATTATCTCCCAAGCACAGAGGAGGGATTCTATTGTTTGTGCATGGGAGTGCCTCACTGTATGACTGTTTTTATTGGTTTATTCACTTTGTGTCCTTGTGCCCAACAAGGTTCACCTGGGTGTCACCCTTGTTGGGAAACTTGCATAAAAGGCCAGTGTGCCTCCATTAAAATTCCTGTTATTGGAGGGAAAGAAGATTTACTCCTGTGTCTGCGGTTTCAGCTTGCAGGGGATTCAACAGGGAAAGTCCTTGTAAGGACTAGAGCTTATTCCCCATTCAGCTCCAGGAAGGAGCGGTTCCAGGGCCCCAGTCAAGCCACGGCGACTGTGGGCAAAAGCGCTGCGGTTTGTCCCCTGTTCTAGCTAGGAAGCGGTCCTTGGCAGAGGTACACAGCCGGGGTTACAGGGAGCTCCGTTACATACCCCATTTGTGAAATGTGCTTCAAGTGAGTAACTCACTTACCTGGGAAACCTAGGGTCTCTCTGCAGTGCAAGTTTAAATAGAGCCTTGGAATAAGGCATCTGTGACAGGGAGGGGTGCACAACCAAATGAGTTAGCCTGGATTCCCAAATATATTTACATATGAAACCAAGAAAATCACACTGGATTCCCTATATACATACATTGCATACCCTACAAACACACAATATATCCCTTAATGCAGCTCTAAGTGCCTGCAAGATGATGGTGGAATGGTGGGCAGGTCCTGTGGGTGGGCTTAGGAGTGGACCCTGGAGGCCCAAGCCTTGAGCTGTGTAAGGGGATCCAGAATTTTATATGGCAACCCTGCTAGGAAAACAATTCCTATAAATCCCTGCTGTACAATGCACATGTACATACAATATATAATACAGCATGTGAAAATAGAGGCACTCTAGTTTAAATATAGCTTTAACCAGGTAAATGGGGAGCATATTCTGTATCCGTCCCATTCATTATTTCTGAATTTGGCATTTATTCAATAAGTACTGAATTGTAACACACTAAAGATATAAAAAAAGCTACTCTGCTATAATCATGTTCCAATTTTCTACAGTTCAGAGTAAATATATCCTAGAGAGCATCATGCATGCAAAACCGTTGTCATAAAATATATGTTGTGGAGTTCCTCAAAGACTGAGTGATCATGAGAGAGAAAGAGGCTTTATTGTTAGAGGGTAAAAGGGAGCAATAGAGTTTATGACAAACTCCATACTAAGGTCTAGGAACAGGGGTATGCAACCTTCAACACTAGATGTGGACATCATCCACATTAGGAGAGTGCCACACATTGCCTTTCCCTGGTCTAGAAGATCCTGACTTTAAATATGATTATGGGTGTGACAAATACAGACACAAAAGGGGGTAGCAACAGATGTATACTGAAGGCAGAAGAAATCATTGCACTAACCTATAGAAAAATGTTTGCCAAAAAGAAGAATATATACATATATTTGTCTCTTACCACCTGTTTTATGTTCACAGTCTTCAGTGTACTGATTGGTTGATTTGGAGCTGAAGTTGTCTGGTGGATTTTGACGCTGCCAAGTGTTGTACCCACTTGTTTTACCGGGTGCATAGCTGGAGTTGCTGTAATCTTCACAAATGACGGAGCATTTGAACCAGTCATTGATGTTGGGGTATTCTGCTGACCACATTGTGAAATAAATTCCTGTGAATTTGGCATCAGTCGACGAAGGGCAGGCAAACTTTTCTGTACAGATGTAGGAAACAAAGGTTATATGATAAACATGCACTTATACAGCCTATTTTAAAGGGGAAAATAGACTGAACAAAAGGTTTTAATTGCTTATGTCAAAATGCAAGTTTCTTTAATTACTTAGCATAATGCTATGCAAGTCGCAGTTAAGATAACCTACAATGGCAACTGTATTGTTGATACAGGCAACGTCTAGTATATGATACAGCAGAAAAGCAGTTGAGTAATTTTATAATTAAGCAAGTTCTCTAACAGAAGCCTGGGGAAGGGTTCCAACTGTATTTATAAAATGCTAATTAGGTAGGGGCTATGGCACTTTTGACATTATTGTGACAACCAGGGATATTTCTAAGATTCCAAATTGGTATAGATCACTGGTCATAGAAAAGACTGGCATGCACTGGGCGTTGTCATACTGGATAAGTTTTCTCTTACGGGTTTAAAAAGTAGAATTGCGGGGGGCAGGGCCTGACCGCAGAGCTGAGAGGACGCTAACCACAGCAGCTCCTGCTGAATGCAGCAAATATAGCGGACTTTCACAGCCAAAACGGCAATTAACCGAGGCAGAAAGGCCACCAAACGAGAGGAGACATCGAGATGCGCATGATGACACCACTCAAGCGACAAACCAAACACCACTCACCCAACACGATTGTGAGGCCTACAAGCATGGAGGGCGTGGGAGGGACGGCCGCTCTCCTGCTGCCCCGACCGGCCAAGTATCTGGACATGGGCCCTCGTTCCCCCCCCCCTTCTGGACAGGTGGGGGTCATCCCGGTCTACCCCCACATGACCCCCTGCAAAGCGGTAAGAAAGCCTTAAAGGGACACTATAGTCACCAGAACAACTACAGCTTATTGAATTTGTTCTGGTGAGTAGAATCATTACCTTCAAGCTTTTTGCTGTAAATGCAGTGTTTACATAACAGCCTAGTGATAACTTCACTGGCCACTCCTCAGATGGCTATTATAGATCCTTCCTGGGTCATGCCTAAAATGCATCCAAACATTCAGTATCTCCTCCCTCTGCATGCAGACACTGAACTTTCCTCATAGAGATGCTTTGATTCAATGGAGGAGACGCTGATTGGCCAGGGCTGTGTTTGAATTGTGCTGGCTCTGCCCCTGATCTGCCTCTTTGTCAGTCTCAGCCAATCCTATGGGGAAGCTTGGTTTTTTTTCTGAGTCAAACAGTATGCAGAGCTACAGCTTCAGACTTTAATACAAGTAATAATTCACCCACGAGTGACCAGCTCCAGCAAAGGGCCCTCTCAGGCCTATACTCAAGCCCCATGGATAGCTGCAGCAGACCGGGACGGGTGCATGGGGCCCTGGGGACGACCAAGAGAAAACACCCATGACACCCTCATCAGCGAACTGAACCACGGCATAAGTCCCAGAGGGGCAAGGTCAGCCTGACCAAGCAGGTGAAATGGAGGGGCGCGAAGCCAGAGAGGGCAATGGCATCAGGAGGGCCAACATGGAGCCGTCACAGCCTACGACCGGCATATCCAGCATTGAGCACAGCAAGGAGGACATTATATACACCGGCAAGCATACATCCTCACGGCACAGGGGCTCTACGCTCCCTCACACTTGGGAGACTGAGCAGGCTGCAACGACCAGCACAATAGAAACACATCCAGCAAGGCATCGGCTGACTCGAACAACAGGACTGAGACTTTATGTCAGGCAAAGTACCTACTGCTTCTTACCTTTCCATACCAAAGATAACCACTCATAAGATTAATACAAGCTCCAGTGCATTTATTATCTTTCTTTGACCATACAGGGGATCATGGGAGGTATCACTCGAAGATAATCGACCAAATACCAATTGTATCTCTACATAGTCTAGCTCCCATTCACACAAGTTGTGTTTTCCTTTTCATTTCGTATCAGTCTAGATAGTTAAACCTCATGTAAGAATGTATGATATGCTAATTCAAGACCTGTATCTCTAGCCTACGCCTCTATCATAAAAAAAAGAAAACGTGCATTGTATATGAAGCCACAATAGGCACACAGACCACTTCAGCTCAATGAAGTGGTCTGGGTGCCAGGTCCATCTAGGGTTAACCCTGCAGCTGTAAACATAGCAGTTTAAAATAAACTGCTATGTTTACACTAGGGTTAATCCAGCCTCTAGTGGCTGTCTCATTGACAGCTGCTAGAGGCGCTTCCGCGCTTCTCAATGTGATTTTCACAGCGAGAAGACGCCGATGTCCATAGGAAAGCATTGAGAAATGCTTTCCTATGGACTGATTGAATGTGCGCGCAGATGATGTTGGAAGAGGGAGGAGGAGTCCCCAGCGTCGAGTGTTTAACACCTTCCTCCCCCTTCAGGAGTGAGACCCTGAGGGGAAAGGACCTATTAACACTATAGCGCCAGTAAAACGAGTTTGTTTTCCTGGCACTATAGTGGTCCTTTAATGTTCAACATTGTCTATTGCTCTGATTGCACTAGCTGTTATGGCAGTGCATATCTGCTTGTTAACCTAAAAATGAAGAATTGCAATGCATGACATCATTCAGTGCCAATGTTCACTACAGGAAGATGTACAACATTCAGTTACGTTACTAACTTTCACAGCTGCTGCCATAGACTGCGTTCACACACACCGGGGTCTGCAGCAATGTAACTAAAAGGACTTCACTTGTTACTAGCAGCATGTGACATTAAAATGCAATCTAAAACTGGCAAAAACTGGTAAAACTGTGAATGCACTACATGGTGTGCAGATTATCACAAATTATTTCAATTTATTTAAGCATGAATTGTATAATGAACGAGGTGGACACTATTGTTTTAGGTCACTCAAGGTTATAACAGCCATAAGATGAATACAAGACACAGTTTGTGTTTCTTACATATTTTCTTCTGAAGAATAAGAGTAAGCATACATTATTATCATTACAAGAGTAAGCATACATTGCAGATCGTTTCTCTCCCTAGTAAAGCATGCCAAGGTATGTGCATACAAATAAATATAATAAAAGCTTTAAGATAGCACGTGAGTTCTGGCACTCATATAATGCAGTATGTGCATCATCAACTTGAGAAAATTTATGAGAAAATTACATTGAGATATCTTCCAGCACCGAGACAAACATCAAACTTTCCTCTGCTACTCCATCAAGTTCAGCATAACTTGGAAGTATATTATGAGCAGATAAACTAGAATTCAAAGTACTCATGGTCTCAAAGGATCTGCTTCACAGTGTATTGAATAGGAGAACATCACCCTCACAAAAAGTCATACATCGACATAGAAAATCGTTGCATTCAAAATTTAGACATGTGCTGGATTAAAAATCATCTTATTTATTGAAAGGGAGGGGCTGCTGAGACCAAATGCCAGCTTGTGTGACATGTGTCTGTCCTGAGTGCACCCTCCCTACAGTCTAAATATTTTCATATTTTTTACTGCCTACCATAACTATAATTTTCATTGTTTTGTAACTATTTGAAAAATTTATATTTCAATAAAAATTACAACAAAAAAAAAAAACATTGATTTTGTTTTTTTTTAACCCCTTAAGGACCAAACTTCTGGAATAAAATGGAATCATGACATGTCACACATGTCATGTGTCCTTAAGGGGTTAAACCACCACACTGGTTTTTAAGTGCAAAGCTATTTTCTTTGTTAAGGTTTGATATCCCAGTACATACTCAGTTTAGTTATAAATTGAAGTAGCCCTTGTGATTTCCAAAAATAGATGTTTAATATATTTCATACAACTCATGGAAATACAATCCTGGTTTCCTTTTGTCATGATAACATAACTACTTAATCTGTAGGTGTTACCACCAGGTTGGTAGCAACAGACAGCAGTGGTAAAACTGCCAGGCGGCCTAGAATCTACTCTAGACTAACCTAGAACTTAGTGTGCCACTCAAATGAATGGCAGCAAAGCTAGATGAGAAGGCCTCTCAGTACAGCCAACACTTTCAGTATTTTCTCCAAAAGTATTTTATTTTTATTATTTTTAAAGACAAGAACAAGTCACATATTATGCTTGCTATGTGGTCAATCGCAGATTGTTACATTTTTTGTCAAATCCACAATGTCACAAGTAATATGAAAAGTTTAATATTACATTTATTCTCAAAGTTAGTGAGGTAACATTACTAACCTTATTTAATATGGCAAGGCATATGTTTAGTACAAACATAGTAAAAAAAAATAGTTTTTTACCCCCATTCCTGTGGTATTTAACATTGTTCAAGAAGGAATATGTTTTATTGGCGAGCATAAGAAATGGAAAAGATAAATCTCTATGAATGGAATCTACAAAAGGAAGTCTAAGCAATGAAGATACAGATTGGAGACTGCCATTTTGATGAACCTCACCTGAAGCAGAAACAAAGCATGCGTTCCTGAACATGCCAACTGGATTTTGGTAAAAAGATGAACAAAGATAGTAATTCAAAAGATAACAAGAGTAACTCACTAGTGAGTTTAGTGTGAACAATAACTAGCGCTTCAAAATCAATGTAGTGAAATAGCTACTCTTAAACACCCATGAGGGATACCTTTCTTCCCGCACCATAAATATATAGTAAAAAATGATTAACAAGATAAATCTTATAATCAGTGGGTGGAGCGCTAAATAATAAACAAGCAGATAATTGCTTATCTCTTACTGCAAGTACCCCACATCGAGATCTATATAATCTTACAGTAAGGGGTAAGCAGTTATTTGTTTATTATTAAACATGTGCATTCGTTTTCGTACGAATACGATTTTGTCCTAATATTCTGTTTTTTTCGTATTTGTTTACTAAAATGTAAACGAAAGCCCTACAAACGAAATATAAACGAAACGAAAGGATAAATGCATTACCTTTTTGTTTAGTTTTGTTTGTTTAATAGACTGCGTGCTGCAGAGAACTTAACCCCCACAGCACGGATAAAATAACACCGTGCATGCGCAAAAAAAGAAAAAAACAGCAACGCTACCAGCTCCTTCCTTGTAATAATATTAATTTCTACCCCTCCACGGTGGGGTGGGCTATTAATATAAATGACCTAGTGTCCCCCCTGGTCCTCACCCATAAGTGACCCTAAATAAATAAATGATGGGGGGGGCTAATTGCAGGGCGGGGGAATTAAGGGACGAAAACTATTTGTTAACGAATTTCGTTTTAAAACGAATGGTTTGAGGATGAAATTCAGCAATGATAAATTAAGTTTTTATTTAGTATGAAATCATTCATCCGAAATTTCACTGTTGCACATGTCTATTATTTAGTGCTCCACCCACTGATCAGATTTATCTTGTTAATCATTTTTTGCCAAAGATAATAATTCAAAAGAGTCTGAATGCTTTCACTCTGCTAGGCAGAAGGAGATATTTCTTATTAGAGACTAAATCCAAATAACAGTTACCAGATTGCTAATCATGCTATAAGCTGTTAAACCTGTTCCTAGATCTTTGAAGATGAAGACTGTCAATTTTTTACATTGTGATTTATACTAAAGGTTTGTTTTTTTGTTTTAAAATATGTCTGCAAAAACAGAAAAAAAAGAAATGTCTAGTGCAAAATTATTTTAATGTATACTTAATAGTATAGATGCATAAAACGATCCCAGCTATTTCAATTATATTCCTGCTAAAAGGAATTGTACTGTAAGTTTCCATCTTAAGGTACCATTATCCCACCACAGCAATCTCAGTCTATCAGGGGTTTAATTTCATCATCATGCACGTTGCTGCCGAGGGGCAGGATATGATTGACTGGAAAGCTCCATATTCTGCCATACCTCTCTAAAATGGAAACTGGAGAACAATGTCCATAGACTAATAGCACAACTATAATAAGCTATCGTGTTTATAGTGGTTAGATTGCTTCTTCTAGAAAATGTTAATTACAATTAAATATGACATTTTCTCTTAAAGCATCACACTGTCAATATCTGTAATAAATAAATAAATAATACATTCTGAAAATACCTTCAAAAAAGGCACCAGGTATGGCTGTGGTGAGGACTTCAGTTCTTTATAGAGTTTTGCAGTAAATTCTTCAGGCTCCATTTTTGAATCCTTGAATTAGGAAAGGATAACAATAAAATAAAAGTTTCCAAAAGGCATGTCAGTACAGGTGGTCCTTGTTTAGCAACCTAGCTGCTTTACAATGGCTCGTACTTACGACCAGCTCTCTCACGGGGTGGTAAGAGCGAGCAGTCGTGGGAATTAGAGGGATTCCCTGCTCTGCTGCATTCTTCTATGTTAGGGGAATCCCTTAACTCCCTCACCAACCAATTCACTCTACGACCAGCTCATAAGAAAGGACCCTGGTCAGTAACTGAGAAGTACTTAAATACAATGAAATATGCTGAATGTTGCTCATTAAAAGACTTCTCCCATAAAGTTCCATGTGACATTGAAGGAACACACTAGGCCTCTTTTAAAGTCATAAAAGATAATTCTTTACTACCACTGACCGGCCACAATATTAAAACCACCTGCCTAATATCATGTAGGTCCACTAATGTTACAAAAAATGCTCTGATGTGTCGAAGCTCTACAAGACCACAAAATGCATCCTGTGGTATCTGTCCCAATCCATGGGGCCTCCATGGATTACATTTGTTGTTCCATGACAACAATCATGACAAATGCCCTTCCTGCTTTGGGTATTGAGGGCACTAAAAGGGAATTCTTACTTCACCTAGTATACCTGATCCTAGAGAAAAAATATTTTACCTTTGCAGGTATTTTATTTTCAAATCAACAGGACTACTATGGGCTTAAACGTGGTTCCAATATGTTTATGAACTATTTTTTTTTTAAATATTCACATTTTTGTATAGAGAGTTAATCACATTGCTTTGTAACTTTCCCCCTCACCCCACCACCCAGTCTTGACAAAGACCAACACAAGTAAAAAATTATCTACTGAAGTCTGGTGTTCACCTTCTTTTTGCATTCACATAAGGCTTCACACATCACTTTTTCTGGACAGTCCCACCAGCTTGGGGTGTAACAAGTAAGCCTCAAAAAGTCCCCCCCCACCCAATCATGAGTTAATGTCTTTCAATGTTGAGAAACATAATGTGTCATGATACTTCATTGTTTAAAGTCTTTACCGTCTGGCCTGCTTCCTCAACTCCAACTCCTTCCTTGACCCTCTTCAGTGCAGCTTCCGCCCCCTCCACTCTACTGAGACTGCCCTTATCAAAGTCACTAACGACATTATCACAGCCAAATCCGAAGGTTACTACTCCATACCAATTCTTCTTGACCTCCCTGCTGCCTTTGACACCGTTGATCATGTTCTCCTTCTTCAAACTCTTCAAACACTCGGTCTCTGTCCTCTCATGGTTTTCCTCCTATCTCACCCAACCCTCATTCAGTGTCTCCTTTTCTAATGATACCTCCATCATTCGTCCTGTCTTAGTTTGAGTCCCCCAATGCTCGGTCCTTGGTCCCCTTCTATTTTCTCTTTACACTGCCTCTCTTGGGAAACCTATTACCTCATTTAGATTCCAATACCACCTGTATGCTGATGACATCCAGATATATCTCTCCTCCCCAGACCTCTCCCCTGATGTCCTGCAACGTGTCACCTCTTGCCTTTCTTCTATCTCTGATTGGATGTCCTCCCACTTTCTGAAACTGAATCTTTCCAAAACAGAACTTCTGGTCTTTCCTCCTTCTAATATTAATCCTCATCTCTCACTCTCCCTTCAGATTGGTGGTACTCATATCAGCCCATCCTTACAAGCACGTGGTCTTGGTGTTACTTTTAATTCTGGCCTCACCTTCGAGCCTCACATCCGGTCTGTTGTCAGATCATGCCAATTCCACCTTAAAAACATCGCCCGCATCCATCCATTCTTACATAAGATGCTACTAAAGAGCTTGTCCATGCTCTAGTAATCTCTCGCATGGACTATTGTAACTCTCTCCTAATTGGTCTTCCAATAGCCGTATTGCCCCACTACAGTCTGTAATGAATGCTGCCGCCAGACTGATTTTCCTCTCTAGTCGGTCCTCTCACACCTCACCTCTCATACCTATAAAGCACTGAACAATCTTAGCCCCTCTTATATCTCCTCACAGATCCATAGGTATGCCCATTCTAGGTCTCTCCGCCTACGACCTTCTGTCCGCTGCTTGCATCCATACAGCCAACTCGCGCTTGCAGGACTTCTCGCGGTCAGCTTCCTTCCTATGGAATAGCCTGCCTACCGCATTCAGACACTCCCCTAGACTCCAATCGTTTAACCCCTTAAGGACCAAACTTCTGGGATAAAAGGGAATCATGACGTGTCAGACACGTCATGTGTCCTTAAGGGGTTAAGAAGTGCCTTAAAACCCATTTCTTTACCAAAACCTATGGCCTCCCAGACTAACCTCTACCTCACATACCTGTCTCTTACTCTCTCCTAAAGGGCAGCACTCTACTCTCTCCTCCAGCTCTGCTTCACTCCCACCTAATTTGATTGCTATTTCCTGTCCGAATGTGTTTTATACCCCACCTCCTATAGACTGTAAGCTCGTCTTCAACCTATTGTTTCTGTAAGTTTTCTTGTAATTGTCCTATTTATAGTTAAATACCCCCTCTAATAATATTACACTATGGAATCTGTTGGCGCTATATAAATGTTAATAATAATAATAATAATAGTGTCAAACAACTCCTCTTCACAGGTTGCACACTCTACAGATATGTGGAGGTGAAGGAGGAAATACTTACCCGTTCGACACTGAACAAATCCTTTGCTCAGTTTGTGCAGGCCAAACATACTTACCATAATAATTAAAACGCAGCCGCTCCAATGGTGAGTCCTTATGTATAATTAAATTGAGAAAGGTCATATCCGGTCTTAAAGTACCCACGTCACCTAGGCGATCCCATTCTTTTACTTTTTGGAGTCGAAGAGATGATGTGGACCAATGAGAAGTTATGTAAGCCTATATAAAGCTTTTATATAATCAGTGCTCTATTGTGGTTTCATTAGCTGCTTGCCAATAAAATATATATATTTTTTTTAACTACACTATTCGTTATTTTTCATCACTGGGAATTAAACCTTGAAACATATTGGGTTCTGGCAAAGCTTTACAATTCCAGAAGAAATAGGGCATTAATATTTGTATTCTCACGTTACTTATAGATAAACTCTGACCTCTGTATCAGTGTTTGCAGGTAACTATCCTCTGGCTTGTGCCTGCATTTGCAAGTACTCTTTCTATTTACTCTGAACACTATTTTAAAAATGTAAAGGTTCCTGCAAGTGCATACTCCAAGGCAATGCATAACCCCATGGAAGAAAACAATTAGTCATTTCAGAGACACCTTAAGCCTATAGTTCCTCTGTATCCTGAGCATAAACAGAGTTACAAAACTAAACAAAGATCTAAAAATCACACTTGATAGAATAATATACTCTGTGCATACCATTTACCTGCATGTTTTGTATATTGATCTTAAAGTTAGAAAAATCAGATTTGATGACTGTCACAAAATTATGTTTTATGATATCCCTCTCGATAAGCAGTACCCAAGTGTTTAAAGAATATCTTATTTCACTTCATATTTTGACTTAAGGGATTTTGCTGACATTTTCTTGACACATTTTCAAATGTACATGGATCTATTTTCTAACATTTGGGAAAGCAAAGAAGAAAAGCATGCTTTGTCAATGTAAATTGTATTAATTGTTGAATTGAATACTTTTAGTTAAAAATATTATTGTACATTTATACTTTTAACATACATATTGTTATTTTTTGACAAATCCAGTCATGCTGCTGCAAATAAAGAAAAAAACAAAACAAAACAAAAACAAAACACTTTAAGTAAAATCTTACTAGCAGGTTCTTCACTAGGTTCTTCACGTTTTCTCCCATAGTGGGGGATTGTGGACCACTTGATGCAAGTTTAATCAATGTTGCAAGGAAGTTCTTGCATTTCTTCACATTGTCTATTACTTCCTAAAATCAAAGTTAAAATTGTTAAGATTAGATCAATAATTTTTTACAGAGAAACAAAGAAAAAAAAATTCTGAAATAATTTTTTCTTCAACAAAGCGATACAAAGCTTATTTATTCTTGCAATGTAAAAAGTAAAATGAACGGTTACATAAGATGACAAAAATCTGATATATACCTACATATATATATATATATATATATATATATATATATATATGTGTGTGTATGTATATATATATATACACACACACACACACACACACACACACACACACACACACACACACACATATATATATATATATATATATATATATATATATATATATATATACACATATATATACACACACACACACACACACACACACACACCAGTACCTCAAAACCAGACATTGTAGGCAATATACACAGATTCTTTCATTAACAGAAGTCAACATTGAAAAATAAATGAGCCATCTTTGATGGTATGTGCCAACAGTATACTTTTAGTTGTCACCCACCACTCAAAGCAACTAGAATCTTCAAAGCTTTTGCATGTGTGCTGAGGAGTATATCGTACAGGCAAGCTTTCAGTATCAGCCACAGGTGACTGAAAAGATAGGCAGTTCCTCCTGGAATGGAGCATGAAAGTTCTTTAACTAAATACTGCATTCATTGCAGCATTCCATTGATTTGTTAGCATGCGGTCAGTGACAGTCAGATGAGTGGGGCATTTTCTGGTTCAATTTGACAATGAGGTTAACGTAATTGCTTAATAGGGACGAGTAGAATGACAGTGAAATACCGTTGAGCAAATATGTTATGTGCAGCAATACTTTAGAGGTCAACGTGAAATGATACAGTTAAAGTAGTTGAAATGTTTAGCCACTGTTAAAGGGACACTTTAGGCAAACAGACCACTTAGTCTCATTTAAGTGGTCTGGGTGCAGTGTCCCTGTCCCACTTAGTCCTGAAATGGTAATCATTGCAGTTTGAGAAACTGCAATAATTACATTGTAGGACTACGACTGCCATCCTGGTTGCTAACAGACTTTTTGTTGTCCAACTGACACTGGACATTCGGACACTCTGTGAAAACATCCATCATCAGTGAAATCCCCAGAGGCCCCCGCCCACGGAATGACATTGGTTACGAGATGGAGCGCTGATCTGGTGCAGATGTTCATCAGGTAAGCAACTACATTTTTTTTTTTTTTTTTTTACTAAAACAGTTTTAGAAGACATGCAAGAATGATGAGTGTTTCAACTGCCTATCTGTCCTGAGTGGTGGGTGGATAACTGAAAAGTAGCAATATACAAGATCCCACAGTAGAAGCTATCAAAATATTTCATGAAGAATAAATTCATCATACCAGATCATTATCTATTCCAAATATGTGATTACTCATTAGATTTTTTTTACAGTGGGGTAAAAGTTGTTCTTACTGTAGAATTGGCAGATGGCACACTTTGTGGCAGTTTTCCAGGTTCCACTTTGCTGGTCATCACAAAAGGAGCAGGTGATTGAGAAATCGCTTGCACTTGAGTTGTAACAGGACCAGACACTTTATCTCCAGAAATAGTTGGTGTAATTAGAGGAGATTGAACCTTAATGGATGAAATAATTGGGCTACACGTTCCAACTACTGTAGTTGTGGTGCTAACAGCAGTTAACTTGACACCTGCGTCTGTGGTTGCACCTGTCTGAACAAATGTTGAACCATCTAGAGCTTTGAAGGCAGCTCTACTAGACGAGGTAAATGTTTTAACAGAAACTGGGATGTGTTGTGTTGAAGAAGAAGGAATAACAGTACTTTTTGGGATTACAGCTGAGGTACAAGCATTGATCGTAACAGGTGTAACTATTGATGCCAAAGTTCTTCTGGGTGAGCTAACAGAGGTAGCAGAGACTCCCATGGCTGCTGGAGGGGCAGCAGCTGGATTGCCAGTTGATGCAGCAGTAGCCTCAGGAGCTCTAGCCCTAATGATAATTGTAGAGGTTTCCTGGTTAGCCATTGGTGTCTGTGGAGTGGAAGGCTTGCCAATTTTGACGACTGTAGGCACAATAGCAGTAGTACTCTGTCTACACCCAAGAGAAGAAGAGACTTTGACAACACTGCTTGATGCAGCTGTAGACTGAAGGGAGGACAAAGAAAAAAAGAGAAAAAAAAAAGTTAAACAGAAAAATATAAGTTACACAGAAAAATATTCTGCATTTGCAGAATACTACTATTTTTTGTAAAATGATGTGTCCAGAAAGGTTTTCAAGCAAAGCTTCCTTGATTTCTACAATGTATGTTACTAATGTAGACATGGCATTTGATGTTTTCTACGCAATCATTAACATACATCTTACATGGGTGTGTTTCACATTTCTTCACCTTTTGTTGCCATTTTAAGAATTCTAGATAAAATCCTAGTTGGCGAGGTGTAGATATACAACATTTATAAAAATAGAATTTTTTTATTTTTTTAGAAGAATTCTCAATAAAGCATAGCAATTTCACCAGACTAGGAGATAAAAATAAAACTATTGCATGGTTTATG
The DNA here is from genome assembly GCF_036172605.1 of Pelobates fuscus. Lineage (NCBI taxonomy): Eukaryota > Metazoa > Chordata > Amphibia > Anura > Pelobatidae > Pelobates > Pelobates fuscus. The sequence goes on from NC_086320.1 coordinate 109,003,472, forward strand.
CCACATAACATTTTTAATTTTACATATTAAATGGTAAGTGTTAGTAAATATATTTTAATCTGATAGTTCATATGTTGCTTATGCTTAATTTATACACACTTTTTCCAGTGTGGTGGCGGCTGTCATGGAGCAACATTATTAAATAAAGCCACAGACAAAAAAAAAAAAAATGGCAGAAAAGCCTGTAATATTAACCACTAAATAGATACTTTGATTCATGCTGTGTAACTCCCACCTGTCCAATGGTAGCTTGATGTATCCATTGAAGTGTGTAACATTTATTTAATAAGGAAGTACAGGTTAGCTACACAAGCTTCATTCAATATGATTTAAATATTTGGTTTACAGGTTTTTTAAAACGTTACAGATGAGCTACTATAAAAATTCTTATAACTGCACACTCAATTAAAATCAAACTAAATGTCTTGCATCAACAAAGTGTTTCAATTATGATATTTGTAAAAATGTATTTCTAGCATACACAGAAATAAAATAATAGAACTTTAATTTTCTCTGTTCGGTCAAGGAACACCTTACTTAGCCTGATATGCAAACAGACATACACTTGTTTACAAAGTGCAACTAGTTGCAAATTCATTTTAAGTTGTATCTTTGGTGTAAGTTAACCAACTTCACAGGAACATGTTTTTCTTCTACAGACCACCAGGGGTGCACTTATGTTAAGCATAGCAATTTCACCAGACTAGGATAAAAACTTGGAGTTCCAGTGGAGAGTGGAGACGTATAGCCACCCAAACCAATTTGGGCAGGCTCCTATTCTGGCGATTTATTCACTTTGATCTCATTATGCACAGCCGTATCTCATTCCTTTTTGTGTCTATATAGGATAAAAATAAAACCATGACCTCTAATACTACTGCATGGTTTATGCCACATAACATTTTTAAATTATTACATATTAAAAATGGTAAGTGCTAGTAAATATATTTTAAACTTATAGTTCATATGTTTGCTTATGCTTAAATTATACACACAAAATGCAGATCACTCCAGTAACTTGTGGAGAATAAATTGCGGTGTTACTGCATAAGAGGTCAACAAATGGACATATATACACATCCAAGAAAACAATCCTATTTATGATAGATCAATACAAATACTAGCACAAACTGTTGTCAGCAAATTAAAAATACAAACTACTGAACAAGAGGAAATAAAGCAAACCTGCAATACAGAAGGTCCTTTTTGAAAAGTAGGTGTCAGGGAAACCGTGGTTAATAATGGTGGCAAGGGTACAGATTTCACAGCTGTGTGTGCCAAGTTTGATTGCAGGGGTGTTCTGGGATTCTTTAAAAAAAAAAAAAAAGGGAATATAGATCGACAAATAGATAAATAAAACAAATGAAAATGCACTCTTCATTTTACAGGCTTGAGTCAATAAACCAGCAAGCCCTGTCCCCCATTTGTCTCATTCCTTCCCCAATCCCTGAGCCCCTCAACCTGTCTCACTTCTGTCTCTTTACCAGTCTCCCATCTCTCCACCTGTCTCACACAGTGGCAGAACTACCGCCAGTGCAGCTGCAACGGGGCACCCTGCCTCAGGGGGCCCATGTACTAAAGGCCACCTGTCATGCCAAAAGCATGAGTTGGTGTTTGATGTGTGTTTATATATGTTAAGAGTTGTTTTTTTTTGTAAACCTTGGGATGAAATTTATTGTGGTCTTTGATCTTGCACCAGGCCTAGACCATAACACATTTAGAAAGCCATCACCAGAGCTGGACACAAGGAATTGCATAGGGTGGGCAATAAACTGCCAGACCAACCCCCTCTGATTCCCCCCAGGGGTCTGCCCACTGAGAAACAACTAGTTTAGATATATAATGAGGCTGCTGGACTATCCAGGGAGTCAGTTATTCATTTTTTCTTTTGTCAGCAACTTCTAGGAGACCTATACCATCTAAGGCTCCCACAAGAATTCTATATGGGGCAAATACATGTAAGGAATTTCTTGTGTTTTCTCCTTTTTTATTTTATGTACCGTTTTGCAATTTGTTATCTGTATGTCATTTATTTCTGTATTTTGTACTGAGCACTGAATCTTTTTTGTCAGATTAAATGTTTACTTAAATCAGCTTGTGTCTCTGTTCTCTATGAGCTTCACTCTCCAGAGGAAAGCTCAGGTAAACACGTTACCAAAAAGGGTTAATTATATGTGTTTGATCAGTAACAGTAGAACTGTGATTCTATAATTCTCCTGTGTGTGGGGTAACCTAAGACGCCCGGGTTTAAAAGTCTTGGTAGTAGCAGTAAAGGGTGTACTAGGGGGTTAGTGTAGAAGGGATTTCAGGGGTTAATTGAGTGGTTGCTGGGACTAGCAACAGGTAACCAGGGGTCTGGTGTCATTAACCCTGTCACTTCCACACTCCCCCCCACTGTCGCGGCTGGGCCTATAGCCCACGCTCGTGACACCATCCGATGGGTATTATTTTCTTATTGTTAAAGAGGGGCCTGGTCGGGCGCAGTGGCCCTTTAAGAGCCTGACCAGGCCCCTGTGATGTTGGCTGGGAGGAAGTGACAAACAGCCTGTCACTTCCAAACTCCTGCTCCTCCATGTGTCTCATTCCCTCTCCCCTCCTCCTGTACATGCTTGCAATACATAGGGAAAGAGAGACCCCTCTACCCAAGGTCAACTTGGCCATATTACACAAAGGGACCTGCTGGAGGAAAGCAGCACAGCATTCCTCCTGCCAGTCACCCGGCATCCGCATGCACTTGCCCTGAAGCTATGCCAACGGCCCACGGTCACAGGGGTCGGCAAGGTGGCAGGGCCCCCTGGAGTGACAGGCCCAGTTGAGCTACGACCCCTGCGACCGCCACTGTCAAAGACTATTTGTATAGTGATCCATCTCTTGTATTCTTGTAGCAAGATCATAGACTATTGTAACAGCAGCCAGTGCCAAATTCTCTTGACGCATTTCTCGACAAAGACAGAACTTCTTACTCAGCCTTCATCAGTCCATAAAAGGAGCCATGAAAATCCTCAAACATCAACACAACATAGAAGAAACAGAAACCAATCCTAACAGTCACATTGTCTATAAATTGTAGATTATGCTAGCTTTAGTGTACCTATAATCTTAATTTTATTAATGACAGGAGGCAAGTATTTGCTTAAGTCTGTCTTTACTAGAACTCCACAGCAGCACAGAAAAAACAACCAATCAGAAAAAAGTTAGGTACTATAAAACTCCCCTCCCCATGCATCATTTCCTCTTTCAAGCTGCGACAAAACAGAATAAAAGGCAGAAAACAATGGGGAAGAAACAAAGTCCTAAATACGATGAATACAACGATGTCCGCCATCCGAGAAGAACTGCAAAACCTGAGTGTTGATGGACTGTAAACAGAAACGAGAGAAAAAACAGAATCAAACAGGTTGATTATCCAATGAAAAGTACTCTGAATAAACATGTGTGCACCCAATGTAGCAACCAAAATTACCTTAATATGTAGATATCCCAACCCTACTTATGAAAAAATAGACATAAGAACAGGCGACAGGTAGCAGAAACAACAAGCAGAGTTGCATACGTACCTGATTAATCCAAACTATTAACATAAAACAAGGGAGGAATAAGAATGGGTGGGAAATACTCGCCTCCTGTCATTAATAAAATTAAGATTATAGGTACACTAAAGCTAGCATAATCTACAATTTTATAACATGACAGGAGGCTTCGTATTTGCTGTTTTAACGCTCAGTCAACAAATCCAACGCTGTTTGTTTCGCTGGTACCTATTCTCGGAGCTACCCGAGCAATCCTAAATGGACTTTCCAACTGCGATAGAGGACAATACACCGATCGATGGAGATGCCAGTTGATGAAGTATCCCAAAAACGGAAAAAAACTCATCCGCTGATAGATCCAGAGTAGGTGGGGTTGCGCCCTGTTTCCTACCAGCTGGTCCATGAGCTGTAAAGCTGACCTATTAACCATTTCCCTGCAGTTATAATGTCGACGGTCATTTGCGGACTTAGGGCCGCGATAAGACACTGCCACAATGTCTCAACTCTTGATGTGTAAGGTTGCTCCACCGATCGTGCCAGGGTCAGCCGGCAATGTGGCCTTGCAGGCAGATCTTCAATCTCAAGGAATGCGCCTAAGTCCACCACCAAATCGCAATAGAACCGAGTAGGATCTTTCGTTCCCGCCTGGCCTACCCGGTGAGATGTCTCATCCGAGAATACATTTATAATGCAGGCAAGAGTGTGGTCAAACTAGTCGTATAATAAGTGATTCCAATATTCCAAGTGGACTGTGTAATCCTCGGACGTGGTAGAGGAAAGACTCCAAAAGGACGTCCATTCAGGGTTCCGGACTGAGCTTGTGTGGAGGAACGGTGGTTGACTATTCTGGGAATAGTGAATCCCAGAAATCTTCAAAGGGATGGGAAGTGCAAACCGGAGTGCAGATTTCCATCTAGATATGTCCTCGTCTAAGAGTGAAAGATGTCTGTGTAGGAGTCGGGGCACACCAGGTACCCCCATAAAGTCTTGTAGGTCTCCTTGACGGTAGTTGAAAAGTAGGTTAGCGCGAATCCAAAACAAAACGGCTCCCGTGAGGGATAAATAGAGTATAGACGGAGGACCCACCATCTCCGAACCCTGTTCACCAGGTATGTGTTCCGAGGAGATGGGGCAGTCCTGCCATCTAATCAAGATCGTAATGACCGGGGAACTCAAGACAACTGGGGTTTCCGGTCTTACCATGTGATGCATGCGAATGGTTTACCTTCAGACCGGGTAATAGGCCTTCCTTAATCTTGGTACTCGAGCAAGGCAGTGCCTGTTTGCTCCATGAAGGTCTCCATATCTCCTGTCATCTAAATATGGGAGAAACTGTCTGCGCAGTTGTTCGTAATGGTCTGGATATCCAAAACAGAAAGCAATCCTCTGTTTTATATGGTGCAGAATATACCAAGACCTGCACTCACGTAATACCTGAGGTCCATCCGTTAGCCGTACCATCTCCAGGAGTGTGTGTAAATAAGTGGGAGTCTCCCCCCGTTATACCTCTGTGAGAATGTCTCACGTGTGTTACAGCGGTCCGGATCCAGTAGATCCCTTACAGGAGATAGAATAGAGGGATCCAGTCTAAATATGTATATCTTGCATGACCAGGCAGTCCTCTATAATGAAATCAGTAGCACGGACGTCAGATCTAATTGAATGCAGGAGGGACGTCCCTCCATGTAGTCATCGATGTCTTGCATAGGTACAAGCCTGTGTGATGAACAAATGGCCGGCACTGTAGAGCGTCGAGTGTATGAGAGAGCCGCGCTCTCTACTAATGTGATCGAATATCGTGATAGCTTTCGGCTGATAGCCTGAGTGGGCCGCACCCGTAAATAAACAAACAGTAGAGTCTACATCCGTGACCGGTTCTCTCTATGAGAACGTGTCCTCCAAACATGTCCTCTGTATCCAGCTCAGTATCTGGCTGAGGTTGAGGGAGGGCTGTGCCCTCTAATAACAAAACAGTGTCCGGTTCCTTATCTGAGAGGGGTTCGCGCTCTGTTCCTGAAGATGAAATATTCTCGGATCGAGGTGATGGAGGGCCGCACCCTCCTGTGATCCAAACTAGAGTCCCTAGAGACTCAGGGTGACCAACTGCAGGGTACACCAATTACCAATATCAGCATAAGGCTGAGGGCAATCTTCGGAAGCAACGATGGAAAACTACCAACTGACCGCCCGGATCCCGTGCGCGCGGGGTCCAGGATGACCGTTGGTAGTTTGAGGAAAGCTGCAGATTTTCTCTGCAATCCACGAGCGCCCGGGAGGTCGGAGGAGGTCAAGTCAGGCCTTTCGACGACCCGAGCGAAAAGGAAGTCACGAAAAAAAAAAAAACAATAACGTAGATAAGAGCAAAAACGCAAATTCTATTTCAGCTAGAAGGCAAATAGCAGGCCGGAAGGCAAGACAAGTAAGCCCCACTGAACAGGGCAAAGAGCTAACCTTACGCAGGAATAACTACTGATACCTATATGGATACCGGGAGGCAGATACGGAGTTAGTTGTTAAAGACAAGGAAAACACTGCGTTCTCCTGTAGGTGTCTGAGTACCGGTTCTTGCCTGTGCAAAGTTCTCCTTGGAGATGTGCCGTCGCCGGTCTGGCGTAAACCGTGGATGTGTGTCCGGGGTCTTCATAAGAAACCTTGCCCTTCAGGCATGAGGTTTAGGGCCTTCACCCTTCCCACCATATTCAGATGGCCATATACTGGTGTCCTCTTGGATAGTATGGCAATGGTGCTTGTCTGGACAGCTGCCTATCTCCATGTCATTGGTGGGCACTGGCTTTTTCTCCGTGATATTCCCCCAGGCCTGCGGCCAAAAGGGGTTCGGCACCAATAGAGCCGGCCCGTCAGAAGGGCACAGGCCCAGCAGGCCAAACGAATGGACACAGAATAGTTGGCCAAGCAAATAGGCACAGACATAGCAGGCCAAGCAAATAGGCACCGACATAGCAGGCCATTCAAATAGGCACCGACATAGCAGGCCATTCAAATGGGCACAGACATAGCAGGCCAATCAATGGGGCACAGACATAGCAGGCCGTTTTAATGGGCAAAGACATAGCAGGCCGTTTTAATGGGCACAGACATAGCAGGCCGTTTTAATGGGCACAGACATAGCAGGCCGTTTTAATGGGCACAGACATAGCAGGCCGTTTTAATGGGCACAGGCATAGCAGGCCGTTTTAATGGGCACAGGCATAGCAGGCCGTTTTAATGGGCACAGGCATAGCAGGCCGTTTTAATGGGCACAGACATAGCAGGCCGTTTTAATGGGCACAGACACAGCAGGCCAATCAATGGGGCACAGACATAGCAGGCCGTTTTAATGGGCACAGACATAGCAGGCCGTTTTAATGGGCACAGACATAGCAGGCCGTTTTAATTGGCACAGGCATAGCAGGCCGTTTTAATTGGCACAGGCATAGCAGGCCGTTTTAATGGGCACAGGCATAGCAGGCCGTTTTAATGGGCACAGGCATAGCAGGCCGTTTTAATGGGCACAGACATAGCAGGCCGTTTTAATGGGCACAGACATAGCAGGCCGTTTTAATGGCACAGACATAGCAGGCCGTTTTAATGGGCACAGACATAGCAGGCCATTTTAATGGGCACAGACATAGCAGGCCATTTTAATGGGCACAGACATAGCAGGCCATTTTAATGGGCACAGACATAGCAGGCCATTTTAATGGGCACAGACATAGCAGGCCATTTTAATGGGCACAGACATAGCAGGCCATTTTAATGGGCACAGACATAGCAGGCCGTTTTAATGGGCACAGGCATAGCAGGCCAATCAATGGGGCACAGACATAGCAGGCCAATCAATGGGGCACAGACATAGCAGGCCAATCAATGGGGCACAGACATAGCAGGCCAATCAATGGGGCACAGACATAGCAGGCCAATCAATGGGGCACAGACATAGCAGGCCAATCAATGGGGCACAGACATAGCAGGCCAATCAATGGGGCACAGACATAGCAGGCCAATCAATGGGGCACAGACATAGCAGGCCAATCAATGGGGCACAGACATAGCAGGCCAATCAATGGGGCACAGACATAGCAGGCCAATCAATGGGGCACAGACATAGCAGGCCAATCAATGGGGCACAGACATAGCAGGCCAATCAATGGGGCACAGACATAGCAGGCCAATCAATGGGGCACAGACATAGCAGGCCAATCAATGGGGCACAGACATAGCAGGCCAATCAATGGGGCACAGACATAGCAGGCCAATCAATGGGGCACAGACATAGCAGGCCAATCAATGGGGCACAGACATAGCAGGCCAATCAATGGGGCACAGACATAGCAGGCCAATCAATGGGGCACAGACATAGCAGGCCAATCAATGGGGCACAGACATAGCAGGCCAATCAATGGGGCACAGACATAGCAGGCCAATCAATGGGGCACAGACATAGCAGGCCAATCAATGGGGCACAGACATAGCAGGCCAATCAATGGGGCACAGACATAGCAGGCCAATCAATGGGGCACAGACATAGCAGGCCAATCAATGGGGCACAGACATAGCAGGCCAATCAATGGGGCACAGACATAGCAGGCCAATCAATGGGGCACAGACATAGCAGGCCAATCAATGGGGCACAGACATAGCAGGCCAATCAATGGGGCACAGACATAGCAGGCCAATCAATGGGGCACAGACATAGCAGGCCAATCAATGGGGCACAGACATAGCAGGCCAATCAATGGGGCACAGACATAGCAGGCCAATCAATGGGGCACAGACATAGCAGGCCAATCAATGGGGTACAGACATAGCAAGCCAATCAATGGGGTACAGACATAGCAGGCCAATCAATGGGGTACAGACATAGCAGGCCAATCCTGGGTTGTGTATTATTATTATATTATTTATATATAGCGCCATCCAATTCCGTTACAATGAGTATTGAATGAGTAATGGGGACCTCTGAGTTTGGGTAGAGGTCCCTAAAGGAATTGTAGATCCTTAGAGCATCCTGTGACATAGGACCGCTAGACACCAACCCTTTTAGACAGCGTAATGCCGTGTGAATAACCTGAACCGGGACTGGCAGTCCCTAAATGCCCAGCAGGCAAATAGTGGTATTCCAGCTGTATTGGGTATAAGCGGAAGTTGTTCCAGTGACTATCATGTCCATGAATGTAAGATACACAGAGTAATACTCTCCTTAAACTGTAAATTGGTATGCCCATGCTCACACAGATCTGTTTGAAATTTCTTATCATTATTATAGACTACCATCATACCACCTGAAGGGTATTGTAACCATGGACGCTTCCAGGAGTAGGGCTAACGATAGCCAACTCAATGAATTTCCCTGAGAATCGGATAAAATTGTATAGTATCAGCATAGACTGGTCTCCCCTACCAGTTTGAGTCAGAGCCAGGTCTGTTAGCTTATAAATATGTCACGGACAGAGAATTCATACCAGAGTAGTCTCATCTGAGACCTCAAAGCTGGACCAGAAAAAATATATACTGAGAAGCAGATGAATCCTAGAGCTAACTGGCACTGTATACACCCTGTACAGAGCCTGTATAACCGAGTTCATATATACCTGTAACTCACAGTAATCTGTGATATATCCTGTCCGCAAAACTCACAGCAACCTGTGATATACACTGTCCGCAAAACTCACAGCAACCTGTGATATACACTGACAGCAAACTCACAGTAATCTGTGATATACACTGACAGCAAACTCACAGTAATCTGTGATATACACTGTCAGTAAAAACACACAGCAATCTGTGATATACACGGTCAGTAAAAACACACAGCAATCTGTGATATACACTGTCAGCAAAATTCACAGCAATCTTAGATATAATATGCCAATAAAACTCATGTCATAGAAACTCAGAAATCTGATAAGTAAAATGCCATAAGATTCACAGTAATCTGTGAGATATACACTGTAAGAAAAACTTCACATCTGAAGAAAAACTATGGCAAACCTGTAGAAATCCGCCGGGGAATCTCAGCAGGGCAACAATAGCTGAGATCCGACCACCGTGGACGGAGGAGGGGCCGCGAGTAGGCGCACTCTCCTCCACCCGGTCGGCCGCCCGCGGCTCTTAGAAGAAGTTGAGCGTGGCGGGCGGCCACGTGGGTGAGCGCAGCGGCCGCCGGGTACTCGCGTCCGACCGCGAGTACCTCGGTTGCCGATAGAGTCACAAAAGGGTTCGGGAAATCAGGAGGCAGCCAGAGGCTAGTCTCCTGAAACCCCGATACAACGCATGCAGCCCGCGGATAGTAATGGCGGGACAAAGAGAGTGGGGTAGCGAGGGTGGGGGAAGCAGCCTGAAAGGAATCCCCAAGAACCCCCCTAAAACCACCACATAAAAAGAAAGGAATCCCCAAGAAGACAGGGGAAGCAAAAATCAAAAGGTAGGAGTCCCAATAACATAATAAATATATCTAAATACAATATACATAACCTACCTAAGCAGTAAGAAGTAAATATATATCAGAAAAATATAACTAAACACAAAATATATAACATAAAATATATAGTAAGTAGAAAACATATGATACTAAATAAATAAGTACAGTATAACAAATTAAGTAAATATACTAGGATACCAAATATAAATCATAATAAATCATAATAAAACCAAAGAAAAGAAAGAAAGAGGAAATGATGCATGAGGAGGGGAGTTTTATAGTACCCAACTTTTTTCTGATTGGTTGTTTTTTCTGTGCTGCTGTGGAGTTCTAGTAAAGAGAGACTTAAGCAAATACGAAGCCTCCTGTCATGTTATAAAATCACAATCATACGTCACACTTCAAACAAAACCAGGTCCCATATTAAGATTAAAAAAAAAGGTTATCAAAATTGGTAACTGGTTTATTTAAATATTTAACTGGGACTAAAAAAGCTCAAATTTTTTAGGATAAACAGAAATACATTAGAGTAAGCTGTAAATCACTACCTGTATGGTACATAGTTGTACAGTGGGAGTATTTGTAGAAACAAGAGGCCTTTGTCCAGGGTTCTGCACCTGTGCTTGGGCTCTGGCTAGGGCTTGTTGAGACACCAGCATAAGTTGCCCATTTCCGCTTCTGATGAGGACTGTACCTGTGAGTAAATTAAAATTAAAATTTCTGCACACAGGAGTTAGGAGGTATTGCATGTGTATAATATACATGATAAAATAGTAAAAACCATTAACAAAAGTAATCAAAACAATATTTCATAAAAATGAAAACGAGTTTTTCATATGTGCACAATATGCATTTTATAAAATAATATAAGCAACAAGGGATTCCACATTTACCTAAAGCAGGGCTAATATGACTACCTCAACTACCCACCCCTCTTCAATAGATTATTGGAATGTATTCCAATGGATACATTTTAGAACACAAATTCTGTGAAACTAATGAAATTTTTGCAGGGCATATGCGGACAGTTAAACAGAAACATAACTTTTCACACGTGTGATTTTCATTAGACATATTAGCAGTATATATTACATGTGTTGTGAGTGACGTGCACCATTTTATATTATAGTTAAACATACAATGCAAGCTAGCTGTTTTTTCTTCAATGGACGTTAGTTAGCAAGGCTGTGTAATCAAATCTACACTGCTCAAAAAAATAAAGGGAACACAAAAATAACATCCTAGATCTGAATTAATTAAATATTCTTCGGAAATACTTTGTTCTTTACATAGTTGAATGTGCTGACAACAAAATCACACAAAAATAAAATAAATGGAAATCAAATTTTTCAACCCATGGAGGCCTGGATTTGGAGTCACAGTCAAAATTAAAGTGGAAAAACACACTACAGGTTGATCCAACTTTGATGTAATGTACTTAAAATAAGTCAAAATGAGGCTCAGTAGTGTGTGTGGCCTCAACGTGCTTGTATGACCTCCCTACAACACCTGTGCATGCTCCTGATGAGGTGACGGATGGTCTCCTGAGGGATCTCCTCCCAGACCTGGACTAAAGCATCTGCCAACTCCTGGACAGTCTGTGGTGCAACGTGACATTGGTTGATGGAGCGAGACATGATGTCCCAGATGTGCTCAATTGGATTCAGGTCTAGAGAACGGGCGGGCCAGTCCATAGCATCAATGCTATGCTGACACACTCCAGCCACATGAGGTCTAGCATTGTCTTGCATTAGGAGGAACCCAGGGTCAACCACAACAGCATATGGTCTCACAAGGGGTCTGAGGATCTCATCTCGGTACCTAATGGCAGTCAGGCTACCTCTGTCGAGAACATGAAGGGCTGTGCGCCCCCCCCCCAAAGAAATGCCACACCATTACTGACCCACTGCCAAACCAGTCATGCTGGAGGATGTCACATGTGCTCAGTGTGAACCTGCTTTCATCTGTGAAGAGAACAGGGCACCAGTGGCGAATTTGCCAATCTTGGTGTTCTCTGGCAAATGCCAAACGTCCTGCACAGTGTTGGGCTGTAAGCACAACCCCCACCTGTGGACGTCGGGCCCTCATACCACCCTCATGGAGTCTGTTTCTGACCGTTTGAGCAGACATGCACATTTGGGGCCTCCTGGAGGTCATTTTGCAGGGCTCTGGCAGTGCTCATCCTGTTCCTCCTTGCACAAAGGCGGAGGTAACGGTCCTACTGCTGGGTTGTTGCCCTCCTACAGCCTCCTCCACGTCTCCTGATGTACTGGCCTGTCTCCTGGTAGCGCCTCCATGCTCTGGACACTACGCTGACAGACACAGCAAATCTTCTTGCCACAGCTCGCATTGATGTGCCATCCTGGATGAGCTGCACTACCTGAGCCACTTGTGTGGGTTGTAGACGCCATCTCATGCTACCACCAGAGTGAAAGCACCGCCAGCATTCAAAAGTGACCAAAAAGGGGCGTGGCTTGAACACGGGAGTGAATGGCCGCATGAGAGCTGAGCTCCGCTCAGGACTGGCCTAATCCATAGGAATCCCCGCAGCTACGACGACATGGCGTCGAAAAAAATGAAGGCACAAACTGGTAACACACCATCCACAACATTTACCGCTTCCAAAACTTCATTAAGGCGGTATTATGCCGAAAAATCGGAGTCTGATCCGCAATCCAAAATGGCGGCGGGAAAATCCCCCACCTATAGCACTCCAGCCAGCCCTGCTCCTTCTCATGGTTCAACAGACGGACCCGATTTAAAGGCACTTCTCACACAGTTGCCATCCAAATCAGACCTCGAGGCAATGTTTGCGGGACAAACTACAATCACTCCATGAAGAGGTAAAGCCATATAGGCAACAGAGTGCAAACACTAGAGGAAGAGGGAGAAACGACAGCCCTACATTTAACAAATATGCAATCCTTACAACATGTCCACAATGAGGCCATATTATTCCTGCAAAAGAAAACAGAAGACCTGGACAACAGGGTTAGGCGCAACAATCTCCGGATACGAGGCCTACCTGAAACTCCAGAGGGAGAAAGAGAGAACTTAATACCCACACTCACAAGCCTCTTTAACTAAATACTGGGCAGGCCGCAAGACACAGCCATAAAATTTGACCGAGCACACAGGGCGGTCAGACCCAAAGCACTACCCCATGAGAAACCATGGGACATCATATGCAGACTGCATCATTATCCCCTTAAAGAAACTATACTACAAAAGGCCAGACAACTTGGAGACTTGACACACAACGACCACAAAGTAATGATCTTTCAAGACCTGGCACAATCGACACTAATAGCAAGGAGAGCACTGTGCCCGGTTACAGCGGCATTGTCAGAACGCAACATAAGATTCAGGTGGTCATTTCCCGTTGCATTGATGGTCAACCGACAGGGGAACACACACATAATCACAACCCCTGCTGAGGTACTAGCATTCCAACAGGCCCGCCATCGGAGAAAGACAGACAGCTCCCCCAAAGGGCTAGATGGCAACGCACTCCCAGAAAGAGGAGAAAACGAACCCCATTGGGCAATGAACTCACAACAACACCAAAGGGCACGATACACAGAACACCGTGAAAGACTTACTATATCCTTTCAGTCTGCTAAATTTGCCTTTTTGACATACAATAGCACTATCCTATTGGCGCCATGCCACATTTCGTAATGCATTATAATATGTTATAATATGTTTACTTGCATAAAAACTGCCACACTTCCGGGTGGCCTGGGTCAGTGTCTCCTCTGGGACCCGGGCCCAGGCCACATCGGAACCGGGAACTCATCTAAGTTAATATCTTATGGATCACTACGATCACGATACCATAGACTATTAAGAAAACACTGTATTTCATTATATATGACTTATACTATAGAACACAGGCCGAGTCCTGAAGGTTCGATGTCACTTAACCCCCCAAGAGGTGTCGAAGGAAGCACCCAGGATCAAATGATCCTGTGTGCTGGACACCATCTTTGCAGCGCATGTGATACACATGCCTTATGCAGTAGTGTATCCCGGTTTTGTGCTGCCCTAGGCAGGACAAAACCCGCACCCCCTCCGCACCACCCCACCTTCTAAATACACACACACTCACTAACAGACACATGCAGTCACTAGCAGACACATGCAGTCACTAGCAGACACATGCAGTCACTAGCAGACACATGCAGTCACTAGCAGACACACACACACTCACTAACAGACACATGCAGTCACTAGCAGACACACACACACACTCACTAACAGACACATGCAGTCACTAGCAGACACACACACATTCACTAACAGACACTCCCTGACATACACTAATACACACACACGTGTTTTTTTTTGTTTTGTTTTTATTTAACTTGCCCACTCTCCGCCCCCAGCCTCCTTACCTATGGGAATGCTTGGGGGGGGCGGGGGGGTTCTTCCTCTCCCTGTTGGTCCAGTGGCTGCTGGGCGGTCGGGCGGCGCTGGCGAGGAAGCACTTCCCCCTGAGCGCTCTGCTCAGCTCTCTCACGCGTCGCCTGCAGAGTGATTCTGGGAGCCGGAATATGACGTCATATTCCGGCTCCTAGAATCACTCTGCGGGCAGCGCGCGAGAGAGCTGAGCAGAGCGCTCAGGGGTAAGTGCTCCCTCGCCAGCGCCGCCCGCACGGATTTTCACATAGCCGCCCGCCTGGCTTGTCGGTTAGCCGCAAGGCTAACAAGGCATTTGCCCTGGGCATTTGGGGGTGGCTTTTTTTGCCTCCCAAGGCAAAACGTCCCTGGCCTTATGTACATAATCCTCCAGGTTTCACCCCATCCTATGTTACCTCGCTCCCTCCCTATCCCCTCACCAGGTGCAGATGCTCAAACTATCAAGCGATTGATACAAACACCCATATACAGTTATTCATTAATGGCTGACCTTAAATTTGTGTCCCTAAATGTACGGGGACTTAACACACCCGAGAAACGCACAATACTGGTACAAGAAATAGACCGACGACAGGTTGACATAGTATTTCTACAGGAAACACACTTCAGAGGAGACCTAATTCCTAAATTGAGAGCCAGAACGATAGGGCAATCATATTTTAGTAACTACCAAGGTGGCAAGTCTAGAGGGGGTTGCAATCCTAATATCCTCACACAGATCCTTCACACTTCACCAATCAAAATTAGATCCCTCCGGAAGATTCTTATTTATCAAAGGCACGTTGAACAACACGCTATTTACGCTAGCGACTATATACGCCCCCAATACCAAACCGGTATCTTTCATAAACACATGCCTTAGAAAACTGGAGAAATTTGCGGAGGGGGTGGTGGTACTAGGGGGGGATTGGAATATGGTCTTAGACCACTCCACAGACAGCTCCACGGCCAGTAAAGACACACAATCACCAACAAATCATTTTTCAGAGAACACTACATACTAACCAATTAATAGGATTGCTGGAGAATCTCACACCCACAAGAGAGAGATTATACATATTATTCACAAGTGGCGCACAGCTACTCTAGACTAGATATGTTTTTCATGGGGCACAGACACCTCCAACTCCTGAAAGAGGCATCCATTGGACAAATCACCTAGTCGGACCATGCCCCGATATTCCTCACACTATCTCTCCCAGACATAGGAACACCCGTCAACTCCTGGCGGCTCAATGAAGCACTGCTAGATGACCCTAGAGTAATAGATGACCTTGAAAACTCCATCCCCAAATATTTCTTAGAAAATACCAACAAAGGCACTGCAGACACTTGGGTCTGGGAAGCACATAAAGGTATAACACGGGGTGTCCTAATCAAATGGGGGGCACGCATAAAAAAGGAAAGACTGGCTAAAATTCAGGTGATTACAACTGAAATTTCCAAAGCAGAATTAAAACATAAATCCGACCCCTCACCTGACACATTTAACACCTTAACGGCACTTCGTATGGAATTACGAAACATCCTCCTAATAAAGGCCCATAGGGCAATCAAATTGACCAGAGGGACGTACTACGCACATGGTAATAAAAGCGGGAAATTTCTAGCCAGAGCACTGAAGGACAAACGCCAAAAGACATACATCTCCCACATTAAAACAACAGAGGGTACCCGCCATGACAAAACAGAAGACATAGCTAAAGCATTTCGAGACTACTATAGTAATCTATATAACCTAGGCACGCCAAAGAGCTCCCAACATGATATAAAAACATACGTCTCTTCCCACCTCCAGAAAACTCTAACCCCACACCAGACCGACCTACTGGAACTGCCCATCGACATGGAGGAGTTACAAAAAGCAATATCAACACTCCCAAAAGGCAAAAGCCCAGGTCCTGATGGCTTAACGGCCAGATATTACCAATCCTTTCGACACATCTTAGCTCCTCATTACTTGGGAGTACTCAATGGCCTAACCTCGCACTGAAGATTACCACCACCGATGCTGAAAGCATCGATCACTATATTAC
The DNA here is from genome assembly GCF_036172605.1 of Pelobates fuscus. Classification (NCBI taxonomy): domain Eukaryota; kingdom Metazoa; phylum Chordata; class Amphibia; order Anura; family Pelobatidae; genus Pelobates; species Pelobates fuscus. Next base: position 109,019,881 of record NC_086320.1, read on the forward strand.
CCAAACCTGGCAAAGATCCGAGCCTATGCAGTAGCTACAGGCCCATATCCCTGATTAATCTAGATGTTATTCGCGTTATTCGCGAAAATACTGGCTAACCGAATTAAGCTCCTTCTCCCTGGATTAATACATACAGACCAAGCCGTGTTTATACCTGGCCGAGCGGCCAGAGACAACACCACCCGCATCCTTAATTTTATCCATGGCACCTCAGACACTAAAACCCCAACAGTCCTACTCTCGGTCGACGCCGAAAAGGCGTTCGACCGAGTGGATTTGGAACTACCTATTTACCACTCTGGAGACACTGGGAATGGGCCCCAACTATATAACATGGGTACGATCACTTTATGAAGGGCCTTCTGCCACCGTGGGAGTCAACGGACAGAATTCGCCCTCATTCACCATCAGCAATGGCACGAGACAGGGGTGCCCATTGTCACCCCTTCTCTTTGTTATAACCATGGAACCCTTTTTAACAGCGATTCGGTCAAACAACTCCATAAAAGGCTATTGTGTGGGAAGGAGAGAGATCAAGGTCTCTGCCTTTGCGGACGACGTACTCCTCACCCTTACACCCAGAGCAATCACTCACCCATATTAAACAAGAAATAGACCAATTTAGTGCATGCTCAAACTTCAAAATGAATGCGGACAAATGTGAGATAATGGGAGTAAGGGCTAAATACAACACGAACCACTAGACTTCGGGATCTCTATAACTATAAGTGGAGAGACTCGGGCCTTACTTACCTGGGCACCAAACTAACACCTACAATCAAAGGCCTATATAAAATTAACCATCTCCCACTACTGAATGATATAGCCACTAAACTGAAACAGTGGGACAAACCACACTTCTCGCTTTTTGGAAGGGTCAACATCCTGAAGATGATGATCCTGCTGAAAATCCTTTATATGTTCCAAACCCTGCCGATTGCACTGGATTATGCCTTTTTCCACACATTGAAAAAGTATTTTCTTTCATTCGTTTGGGGACTTAAAAAAAAAAAAAAATCAAGATTAGCGTATGACGTCCTCACCAGAAACAGAAGAGGGGGTGGCCTAGGCCTACCTCACATTTACAAATATTAAATAGCAGTCCTACTCACCAGAGTGAGGGAATGGGCAGATATCACACACAATAAAGCGTGGTACGAATTGGAACAAAGCTTCTCCTCCATACCACTCGCTACGCTCCCATGGCAAACCTGTCACCTCCAACAGATCTCGAAAACCACGCACCCCCTTATCCACCACATCATAAACAAATGGAGACTCCACAAAACACCATGGAAGCTATCCCAGAGCATTTCACCTTTGTACCCTATAGCACAGACATCCTAGGAGGGAAAGGAGCGGTGATACTGACGAACCGAGTGGGAAAATCAGACCCACAACTCTGAGACATACTAACGACAGACTCACTCCCCCAAATAATAAATCTACAGGGACATAGAGGACACCATTCACTTACAGAAGCGCTAAGATGCTCCCAACTGAAACATACCTTGACCCAGAAAGTACTCCCTCACTGGACCCCTAGGGAACTAACTCCCTTTGAAAAGTTATACACGTAAACGTACACTCACAAATATACAAAATTATTCTGACAGCACAGGAAGATCAAAACCCACTCACTCAACGGAAATGGATGAAGGGACTCCACATCCATATGTCACCCCAAGAGTGGGAATACAATTTCACAAAGCCCATGTCAGCGTCTATCAGTCTGTCTAGACGGGAGTTCTTTTACAAACGCATTACCCGCTGGTACAAAATACCAGACCCGCTTCACTTGTTCTGGCCAACTATTTCGGACAAGTGTTGGAGGTGTGAGGGACAAATGGGCACCATGGGACATATATGGTGGGAGTGCCCACAAATAAAAGACTACTGGAATGAAATAATTACAATAATTAACAAGATTCTAGAAATAACACTCCCTAACTCCCTCCCAGGTCTTGTTGGGTTGGCCGCAATCCTTTCAAGATAAAGGGAAACAACATTTGTTATGGTTACTGCTGGGTGAAGCAAACAAACTCATTCCAGTATATTGGAAACAAAACACAACCCCCACAGTGACCCCAGTGGATAGAAAGAGTAGAAGGTACAAGAGAAATGGAAAACCTCCACTGGTCCACACTGGGCAAGCGCAATAGATATTTAAACACATGGGAACCATGGATACAATACTAGGCAGAAAAACAGAACCAGTCATAACCAAATGTAAGCTGAAAGTAAAGATCGCATTGTAACTACTACCACTCAACCCCCTCAACCCCCCACCCCAGACCAATCACCGAATCGTTTAACCCCCGAACCCAGTTCTAAGTTATTCCAGAATATGCATTCAAGAACATACACAGCAGAATTTATGAGAATTATATAAATCACAGGCATGACACACTTAAATACTGATAAATTGTGTATGGGAGGACCTAGGACATCTTCTTGATATTGAAACGTAAATGTATGCATTCCTCTCCTATACTACCTTGTACCATGCTTGATGTAATACTGAACGAAATGTCACTCTGTTGTGTATAACCACTGTGAAGCTGAAAACTTGCAACACATGTTTAAATTCCCTCCCCTTCTTTCTGTACCCACCCTGACTAACTGATATACCAATAAAACTGGAATTAACCCCTTAAGGACACAGCTTCAAAAGCTTGTCTTGCACTTACGGACCCAAGAAATTTTCACATTTTTTGCTGCTTGCGTTCAACTGCAATTTGCATTTTACTATTTTATTGCACCGACACATATTATATACTGTTTTTTTAAAGGACAAAAAGGGCTTTAAATTGATGTAACATATACATATATAAATGCTTATTTATTATAAAAAAAAATACAAAAAAATGCCCAAAAATTTAAAAATATTGTTTTTTTTCTTCAGTTTTTGCAATAATAATGTGTGCACAATTAGTGCAGGTTAAGGAAAGTAATTAAAAATAAATTCATTTAGTTGTTATGATTTGCAGAATATATAATGTGTCTGGGATTTTCAGTTTTTTTTGGTAGTTACAGGTCACAAAACACAAGGAGTAAAATAAACTTTTAATGTGGAGCGATTTTAGAATTTGGTATGTTTGTCTTCTAAGCTTAACCCCTTAAGGACCGGACTGTTTTTGCGATGTTGTACATTTGCAACCAGGCATCTTTTTACACTTTTGTGGTGTTTGTGTTTAGCTGTAATTTTCCGCTCTCTCCTTTACTGTTCCAATACACATTATATATTGTTTTTTTCAGGACAAAAGGGGCTTTCTTTACATACCATTATTTATATAATCTCATGTAATTTAATTTAAAAAAAATGAAAAAATATGATGAAAAATTGAAAATACATGTTTTTTGACTTTTATGTGAAAAATCTTTTACTCATCTACAAAAGCGAATGAAAAAAACTGCTAAATAGATTCAAAATGTTGTCCTGAGTTTAAAAATACCCAGTGTTTACATGCTTTTTGCTATTTTTTTGCATGTTATAGGGCTATAAGTACAAGTAGGATATTGCGGTTTCAAAACATACATTTTTAAACTGTATCAATAGTGACATTGTAACACTATTATCTGTCATAAATCGCTGAATAACACCCCACATGTACATATTTTTTGTTAAAGTAGACAACCCAGGGTATTCAATATGGGGTATGTCCAGACTTTTTTAGTAGCCACTTAGTCGCAAACACTGGCCAAAGTTAGCGTTCATATTTGTTTGTGTGTGAAAAAAGTAAAAAACTAAATTGAACGCTAATTTTGGCCAGTGTTTGTGACTAAGTGGTTACTAAAAAAGACTGGACATACTCCATTTGCAATACCTTGGGTTGTCTTCTTTTGCAAATGGTATGCCATCATGGGGGTAATTCTCATTCCTGGGCTACCATACGCTCTTAAAGGCAACATAACCAATCTGGCAATTTTCAATGTAAAAATATTTGACCCATATATTTGACCCTGTAACTTTCAAAAACGCTATAAAACCTGTACATGGGGGGTATTGTTATATTTAGGAGACTTTGCTGAATACAAATATTAGTGTTTCAAAACTGGAAAATGTATCACAACAATTATATCATCAGTAAAAGTGCTGTTTATGTGTGAAAAATGCAAAAAAGTCACTTTCACTGACAATATCATCGCTGTGATATGTTTTACTGTTTTGAATCACTAATATTTGTGTTCAGCGAAGTCTCCCGAGTAAAACAGTACCCCCCCCATGCAAAGGTTTTAGGGTGTCGTAGAACGTTACAGGGTAAAATACAGTGATAGCAAATTAAATTCTCTGGACTTTCGACCTGGGTTGGCAGGCAGGTCCCTTAAATTGCAATCAATAAAATTACTTAATTATGTAAAAATATTACATAAATACGCACGTAGAATTTAAATATATATGCATATTTATATATTTGAAGTCTACGTGTATATATAATTATTTACCGTATTTATCGGCGTATAACACGCACAGGCGTATAACACGCACCTCATTTTTAGAAAGAAATTCCAGGAAATTTCCCCCCTCATCCCATAGTATTCCCCCCCCTCATCCCATAGTATTCCCCCCTCATCCCATAGTGTCCCCCCTTTCCATAGTATTCTCCCCCCTTTCCATAGTATTCTCCCCCCTCCCATAGTATTCCCCCTCCTCCCATAGTATTCCCCCCCTCCTCCCATAGTATTCTCCCCCCTCCCCTCCCATAGTATTCTCCCCCCTCCCCTCCCATAGTATTCTCCCCCCTCCCCTCCCATAGTATTCTCCCCCCCTCCCATAGTATATAGTATTCTCCCCCCTCCCCTCCCCTCGTATTCTCCCCTCCCTCCCCTCCCATAGTATTCTCCCCCCCTCCCCTCCCATAGTATTCTCCCCCCCTCCCCTCCCATAGTATTCTCCCCCCCTCCCCTCCCATAGTATTCTCCCCTCTCCCCTCCCATAGTATTCTCCCCCCTCCCCTCCCATAGTGTACTTTCCTCCCCCTCCCCTCCCATAGTGTACTTTCCTCCCCCTCCCCTCCCATAGTGTACTTTCCTCCTCCTCCCCTCCCATAGTGTACTTCCCCTCCTCCCCTCCCATAGTGTACTTCCCCTCCTCCCCTCCCATAGTGTACTTTCCTCCCCCTCCCCTCCCATAGTGTACTTTCCTCCCCCTCCCCTCCCATAGTGTACTTTCCTCCCCCTCCCCTCCCATAGTGTACTTTCCTCCCCCTCCCCTCCCATAGTGTACTTTCCTCCCCCTCCCCTCCCCTCCCATAGTGTACTTTCCTCCCCTCCCATAATTACTTACCTGTCCTGAAGCGTGGGCCGGCTTCACAGCGTGCACCGCGGAACAGGAACTTTAATTTAAGGTTCCGGTTTCCGGCGGGACTGAAAGGAAGTGTGCACACTATTGTGCACACTTCCTTTCAGTCCCGCCGGAAACCGGAACCTTAAATTAAAGTTCCTGTACCGCGGTGCGCGCTGTGAAGCCGGCCCACGCTTCAGGACAGGTAAGTAATTATGGGATATCGGCGTATAACACGCACCCACGATTTTTCCCCTATTTTCAGGGGAAAAAAGTGCGTGTTATACGCCGATAAATACGGTATGTAATTTTGTATATGGACATATGAATAGTTCGTATTCTTTTTATTTATTTCTATATACATAGATATATATACAATTTCATTCTAAGTGTATTTTGATATATATATATATATATATATATATATTAATATCAAAATACAGTTAGAATAAAATTTCGTATAGATATATAATTTTTTTTAATTATTATTATTATTTTTACATGTTTAATTTAATTTAAATTACTTATTATTTGTATTTTATAATAATATATATATATACAATATATATATAGTTATTATATATATTATATATATACGTGTGTAATTTAATTATAAGTGTATTTTTATATTAATATATGTACATATTAATATAAAAATACACTTAGCATGACATTATATATATGATATATAGACATATTATATAGGTATAATATATGTCTATATCTCATATATATATATATATACACACATATATAATAATAATTTTTTTTATTCACTTTAACTTAATTTTTTTTTATGATTTTACAGCAGCAGGGAGACTGCCTGTCAGCACAGACAGTCCCCCTGCAGGCAGACACATGGACACCTATTGTGACCACGTGGTCGCCCTGTTGAGCGATCACATGGCCACAGGGGTCCTAATTCGCCATGGGGAGACTGTCTGGGCTGCAGGCAGTCTCCCCACAATGGGAGCACCGACGATCGCCGCCGGGGGAACGACGGCGATTGGGTAAGTACATTGGATCGTTAGGACGGTTCAGGATCGTCACCGGTCGGCAATGCAAAAATGCCGATGACGGTCCTGAACCGTCCTCGGTCCTGAAGGGGTTAATAGCCATAAAAGAAAACAAAATTGCCACACAAAAGTAACTAACATTATTTTGACACTTTTAACGTAGCCATTTCACTGCTAATCCCTTCTAAATATTGGACAAAAAAAATTTTTTGACACACAAAATTATAACAAACAACTTCTCATGTGTATTTCGTAAAGTTAGTGTGTGCTATTCCTGTACAAAACCTAATTTTGTGTTCAGCTACATTTGCTGAGTACAACGATACCCCTATTGTATGTCTTTGGCATTATTTCGTGAAGCTATAGCGCCATATAGGAGACCTGTCCATTTCGGTATTTACAGTAGAATTCTGAGAGACAGATTTGATGGGCCTATGTTTCAATTTGGGCCACTATAGCAGTTTGACTGTTGGAAAAAAAACCCACAAAGGGCTACCATTTGTAAAAGTAGACACTCCAGGGTATCTCATATGGTGCATATTGTGCCTTAACATGCCCCCATTTTTTCACCAATGTATGTCAAAGTTTGTGGTAAAAAATAATTTTGGGCATTTTTTACATCCGCGTTACATTTTTGCTAGGCATTGTGTATATTTGACATGTGCCAGCATGATCAAAGCCCCAATATTATGCTCAGCTAAGTCTTCTGAGTAAAATAACACCCCCATTGTATGTCTTTGGCACTATTTCGTGAAGCTACAGCGCCATATAGGAGACCTGTCCATTTCGGTATTTACAGTAGAATTTTGAGAGACGGATTTGATGGGCCTATGTTTCAATTTGGGCCACTATAGCAGTTTGACGGTTCGAAAAAACCCCACAAAGGCCTACCATTTGTAAAAGTAGACACTCCAGGGTATTTCAAAGGGCATATTTTAAACCCTAGCGTAGGATCATTTTTTTGCTAGTTTGTACCAAGTCTAGTAGCAATTAGCATTTTTTCTGCCTTTTTGACACACACTTTGAGATGTTACTGTATATTTTGCAATCCTTATGTGTGCTATGGCAGTATAACACCTATTATGTTGCTCAGCTATGTCGTCTTAGTACAACAATACCCCCATGTGTACCTTTTTCAGGGATATGGGGATGTTGAAGGGGCACATTGGAGACTAGGCCATATCATTTTTTTTCAAACTTTGACGCTGGGTCCATGTGCAATTTTAGAGCATCTTAGCAGACTGATAATTCAAACCACCCCACAAAGGCCTACCATTTTATAAAGAAGATATTAATCACCGTATTAACCTGTATCAAACTCTGGGGCACTGCCTGTCTGCTGATAGAATTCATAACTTCCTAAGCATTTTTTACTTTTAACTAAATAATGTTATAAAAAAAAAATTCTATTTTTTTAAAAATCTTTTCACCCCTAGCGTAACAATAAACTCCCCAACTTCCTATGAATTACCACGCACCCTAATTAACTAACTAAAATTAGAAAAATAATCTGTCAGAGGTAAGAATTTTAGTAGCCTCCTTGGCTACTAAAGCAACTTTAAAATGGACTTTAAAATGGAAGAACTAAATAATAACAAAAAATAAATAAATATATATTTATACAATGTGCAACTTATTCTCCCTGGGTGTGAAACTCTTTAAAACAGTTGTCAATGCAAAGGCCGGGCTGAGAGGGGCAATCAGGGCAATAAAAGCTGGTTTCCGTCCTTACGCCCCTCTGATAGCACAACCTGCACCTTTTCTTGGGTGTCTTCTTTTTGGGGGTTGGTGGTATCCGGAAACAGAAGTGACCTGTCGCAACCATTCTGCTGCTAGGCCCAGCTGATGGTTCACCACTGTGGCACTCAGTGAGCAGCCCAGAAATAAGCTGAAACTGGAAATCCAGAAATGTGGATTTAAGGTCAGCATTTTCCTTTTTGTACAGAATAAAGGCATTGTGAGCTTTTTGTACCATGCCCTGGTCTTCCTCAGTATAAATAGGGTTGCAGCAGTGGGTCGGACAGGTCAACTCCCCCCATTTGCTTGTTATACTGCCTAATGCAGACTGGCAACCGTCTAATTTCTTGTCTGCCATGAACTGCGACTCTTCGAGTGTGCTCCGTATGCATAGATGTTAGCATGAACACCTCCTTCTTATCTTTGAATTTGAGAGCCAGCAGTTCGACCTGGCAGAGAGCAGCAGTTTCCCCCCTCTTCAGCTTTTTTTGTGCCAGGGCTTTTGGGAAACAGACACGTGTCTTTCGGATAGTGCCGCAGGCCACAGTTTCAAAGCAATAAAGCATCCTAAGAAGAGGGATGCTATTATAGTAATTGTATATAAATAAATGATACCCCTTATTTAGCAATGGGTTAATTAAATCCCATACGATTTTTCCACTCGTCCCAATGATATCCGGGCAACCTGGGGGATCCAAGTGGCTGTCTTTACCTTCGTACACACGGAAGGTGTAAACATACCCACTGGCACTTTCAAAGTTTATACAACTTTATCCCATACCAGGATCTTTTGGCCGGGATATATTGTTTAAACCCCAGTCTGCCCATGTATTTCATAAGAGACTCGTCTACACAAATATTTTTTTGTGGGGTGTACAATGAGCCAAACTGTCTGTTGAAGTGGGAAATAAGGGGGCGAAGCTTATAGAGATGATCGTATTGAGGATTATCTCTTGGGGGGCACTTCGAATTGTCGCTGAAGTGTAAAAAGCAAAGCATTGCTTCATATCTGGACCTGTTCATGGTCTGGGAGTAAATAGGGGTGCTGCATACAGGATTTTTGGACCAGTACATCCTGATGCTGGGTTTTTTTAATAATGCCCATTAGCATTGTTAGTGCCCAAATTTTTTTTTAATTCTGGCACACTGGTGGGGTACCAACTCCCTTGCCTGGCGATGAGACTCTGATCATTAAGTGTCAGGTACTGCACAGCATAAAGGTTGGTCTGGGTGACTATTTCCCCTAAAATATCATCCCCCAAGAATAGCTGCATGAAATCCAGTGCACTGTAGTTGGTGACGTCCAACTGAATTCCAGGACTGCCAGTAAACAGTGGGATTTCAGGCGTGAAATCATTTAGGGGTTCCCAGTCACCAGCGTCATGAGCCAGGTCAGGGGACTCGGCGCTTACAACTGAGGGCCCTGCAGTATCTGGCACAGTCTCATCACCACTCTCAGAGGCAGTGTCTGTGGCGTCAGAGTCGGCTGCAGGGATCGACCGATATTGATTTTTTTAGAGCCGATACCGATATTCTGTGAACTTTCAGGCCGATAGCCGATATAATTTGCCGATATTCTGTACATTTACCATTTTGGAAAATAAAAACCATTTCTAAAGGTAAATGCACAAACTATACATGCCACGTGTAGTGGATGCAGTGTGTTTAGACAGGGGAGCTGTGTGTGGTTGTGGATGCAGTGTGTGTTGTGGATGCAGTGTGTGTTTGTCTAGTGTGTGTAGTGGATGCAGTGTGTATTTGTCTAGTGTGTGTAGTGGATGCAGTGTGTATATTAGTGTAGTGTGTATATAGTGAAAGCAGAGTGTGTGGGTAGTGTGCGTAAAGTGAATGCTGTATATACTAAATGCAAAGTGTGTGTGTTTGTGTAGTGTGTATATAATGAATGCAGAGTGTGTGTGTGTGTATAGTGAATGTAGGGTGTGTATATAATGCAGAGTGTGTGTGTTTGTATATATAATGCAGCATGTTTGTGTAGTGTGCATTATATAAACACTACACAAACACACTGCATTATATACACACACTATGCAAACACACTGCATTATATACACACACTACACACTGCATTATATACACACACTACACACTGCATTATATACACACTATGCAAACACACTGCATTATATACACATTACACACACTGCATTATATAAACACACTACACAAACACACTGCATTATATACACAGTGTGTTTGTGTAGTGTATGTATATAATGGTGTGTTTGTATAGTGTGTGTATATAATGCAGTGTGTTTGTGTAGTGTGTATATAATGCAGTGTGTTTGTGTAGTGTGTATATAATGCAGTGTGTTTGTATAGTGTGCATTATATAAACACACTATACAAACACACTGCATTATATACACACACTATACACACACACTATACACACACTATACAAACACTATACAAACACTACACAAACACTACACAAACACTACACAAACACTACACAAACACTACACAAACACTACACAAACACACTGATTTATATAGACACACTAAATTATATACACACACTGCATTATATACACAGTGTGTTTGTGTAGAGTGTGTGTGTGTGTGTGTGTGTGTGTGTGTGTGTATGTGAGGGGGCATTTTTTATTACATTATTTTTTTATTTTTTTTTATTTAATTATTATTATTATTTGTTTCTCCCCCCGCCCTGCTTGTTGCCTGGCCAGGGAGGGGGGCTGTGGCAGTCCCTGGTGGTCCAGTGGCATGGGCTGAGCTGTGGGGGGGGGCGGGCAGCAAGCACTTACTCACCTCCCTGCAGCTCCTCCAGCTCCCCAGTGTAACTCTCGCAGCCAGTGTGCCGCGTGGAGCGTTGCCATGGTAACCCATGGCAACGCTCTGACGGCCGCGGGTCTCGCAAGAGTTACACTGGTGAGCTGGAGGAGCTGCAGGGAGGTGAGTAAGTGCTTGCTGCCCGCCCCCCCCCAGGACCGCCGGGCTTGTAATGAGCCTGGCGGTCCTGGGAGGTATTATCGCCAATATCGGTATCTATATTGGCAGATACCGATATTGCCGAAAATACCGAATATCGGCCGATTATATCGGTAAAACCGATAATCGGTCGATCTCTAGCTGCTAGTATATCATAAGCCTCCTCAGCAGTGTACCTTCTAGACATTATGAAGGTGTAACTTTAACAAACTTTTTTTTTAAACTTTTTTTTTTTTTTTTTTACTTTCAAACTTTTTTTATCCTTTTTTTAATCTTATTTTCTTTTTTTATAGTTTTTTTTAAACTTTTAAAAACTTTTCAGAACTTTTCAGAAAGTTTCTAAACTTTTCGTCTCTAACTAGCCTAACACTCAATTTCCCGAATTCCCACTAAATTCCACCCACTCCAGCTAACTAAGGAATTAACGTTAAATTAATTAAATAACAAAATAAATAAAATTAACCCCTAAGGGTAAAAAAAATAAAAATAATAATTAACCCTTGAGGGTAGAAAAAAAAATTAGATCACAGTTGAATACTGTGATCAGTAAACTGATCACTGCAGGCAGTGATCAAAAGGGCAGGGAAAGGGTTAAAACTGTTTTAAAAGTTATACAATTACTTTTAAAACACAGATACACTTTTAACTAAATTAGCACACAATGTTTCACCACCGATCCGTCTCTCTCCACTTCTCAAACCACACAGAGGTGGAGGGAGGAGGATCAGGAATCCCAGCAGCACTGCGATCGCTGTCACAGCGATCACATGTGCTGGGACAGCTCTATTGGCGGTTGCTGGTCTGCCTCTGAGATCAAGGCACCCAGCAACAGCGTTAACCCCACAATCGCGGCGATCTGGCGTTAACGTTAGTAAATGACGGAGATTTTCCGTCATCGGTCGCGAAGGGGTTAAACAAAAGTGACCAAAACATCAGCCATATGAAATGAGAAGTGGTCTGTGGTCACCACCTGCAGAACCACTCCTTTATTGGGGGTGTCTTGCTAATTGCCTATAATTTCCACCTGTTGTCTATCCCATTTGCACAACAGCATGTGAAATTGATCATCACTCAGTGTTGCTTCCTAAGTGGACAGTTTGATTTCATAGAAGTGTGATTGACTTGGAGTTACATTGTGTTGTTTAAGTGTTCCCTTTATTTTTTTGAGCAGTTTATATAGATTTCAATGTTTATGGGTGCTCTGTACAGCTCTAGGAGTTTGGAACAGCTGAACAATAGGTACTAGAAACATTCAGGATGAGCATAGATCGCTACTCAAGTAACCTATGAGTGATCGGAATAAGTAAACCATGCTGTGGGGTTGTCACTTTTGACCATTTATGTGCTATGGCCCAGGTGGGGTCGAGTGTCTGTCTTTACACCTATTATTATTATTATTATTATTATTGCCATTTATATAGCGCCAACAGATTCCGTAGCGCTTTACAATATTTTGAGAGGGGTGATGTAACAATAAATAAGACAATTACAAGAAAACTTACAGGAATAATAGGTTGAAGAGGACCCTGCTCAAATGAGCTTACAGTCTATAGGAGGTGGGGCATTAGAAACATTAGGATAGGAAATATCAAGTAGGAGTGAAGCAGAGCTGGAGGAGAGAGCAAAGCACTATCCCATAGGAGAGCAAGAGACAGGTATGTAAGGGAGAGATTACTCTGGGAGGCCATACGCTTTCCTGAAGAGATGGGATTTAAGGCCCTTCTTAAATGATTGAAGACTAGGGGAGAGTCTGATGGCAGTAGGCAAGTTATTCCATAGGAGAGGAGCCGCCCGTGAGAGGTCCTGCAAGCGTGAGTTGGCCGTACGGGTGCGAGCAGCGGTCAGGAGGTGGTCGCGGGCAGAGCGGAGGGTACGAGGAGGGGCATACCTCTGGATCAGTGAAGAGATATAAGAGGGGCTGGAATTGTTCAGTGCTTTAAATGTATGGGTTAGCACTTTGAATTGACTCCTATAGGATACAGGGAGCCAATGTAAGGACTGGCAGAGGGGCGAGGTGTGAGAGGACCGACTGGATAGGAAAATCAGTCTAGCTGCAGCATTCATTACAGACTGTAGCGGGGCAGTACGGCTTTTGGGGAGACCAATCAGGAGAGGGTTACAGTAATCCATGCGGGAAATTACTAGAGCATGGACAAGCTCCTTGGTAGCATCTTGCGTAAGAAAGGGGCGGATGCGGGCTATGTTTTTGAGTTGGAACCTACAGGACTTGGCAACAAACTGGATGTGAGACTCAAAGGTGAGACCAGAGTCAAGTATGACGCCAAGACAGCGCGCTTGTAGGGATGGACTCATGTGGATATCACTGACTTGAAGGGAGAGTGAGAGAGGAGGATCAGTATTAGGAGGAAAGACAAGGAGTTCAGTTTTAGAGAGGTTAAGTTTGAGAAAGCGTGACGACATCCAGTCAGAGATGGAAGAGAGGCAAGCAGTGACACGTTGCAGGACGGCCGGGGAGAGGTCCGGTGAGGAGAGGTATATCTGAGTGTCATCAGCGTACAGGTGGTAGTTGAATCCAAAAGAGGCAATAAGTTTTCCAAGAGAGGCAGTATAAAGAGAAAATAGAAGGGGACCAAGGACAGAGCCTTGGGGAACTCCAACCGAGACAGGGCGAGGGGAGGAGGTATCCTTGGAAAAGGAGACACTAAATGAGCGTTGGGAGAGATAGGAGGAAAACCAAGAGAGGACAGAGTCACAGAGACCGAGTGATTGAAGAGTTTGAAGGAGGAGAGCATGATCAACTGTGTCAAAGGCAGCAGAGAGGTCAAGGAGAATTAATATGGAGTAGTGACCTTTGGATTTAGCGGAGATTAGGTAATTAGTCACTTTGATAAGAGCGGTCTCAGTAGAGTGGAGAGGGCGGAAGCCAGACTGAAGAGGGTCAAGGAGAGAGTTGGAATTAAGGAAGTGAGACACACGGGTAAAGACAAGTCTTTCCAAAAGCTTTGATGAGTAAGGGAGCAGGGATATGGGACGATAGTTAGAGGGGGAGGACGGGTCAAGAGATTTTTTTTCAGGATAGGTATTACAGTGGCATGTTTAAGGTCAGCAGGAACAGTGCCACAAGAGAGAGAGCAGTTAAAGATGTGTGTTAGGATAGGCACAAGACAAGGGGAGAGAGATCTGATGAGGTGAGATGGGACAGGATCAAGTGGGCAAGTGGTGGGGCGAGAGGAATGGAGAAGTGCAGCCACCTCTTGTTCAGTAGCTGGGGAGAAAGTCTGAAGGGTAGGGAAAGCATGATTTATGTGTGGTTGAGAAAGAGAATGGCAAGGAGGGGAGAATTGTTTCCTTAGCTGTTCAATATTGTCAGTAAAGTAATATGCAAAGCTATCAGCTGTAAGGTTAGTTTGGGGGGTGGCCACAGCAGGGCGGAGAAGGGAATTAAAAGTGTCAAAGAGACGTCTGGGATTGCGGGAGCATGAACTAATGAGAGAGGAAAAGTAGGACTGTTTGGCGAGTGCAAGGGCTGCGCTGTACGAAAGCAACATGAATCTATAATGAAGATAGTCTGCCTGGGTGCGGGACTTCCTCCAGGAGCGTTCAGCACAGCGGGAGCAACTCTGCAGATAGCGTGTTGATTTATTATGCCAAGGTTGGGGTCGTGTTCTCCTCGTGGTGCATGTTTGGAGTGGGGCTGCAGTGTTCAAGGCAGATGAACACGGGTGTTGATATCTAGGGACTGTAGCTTAGTGGCACGCAGCCTGGGCCTAGCTGTATGCTCGACATGCTAAAGGGACAAGTAGTAGGTCACGTTGAAATGCCCCTGATCAAAGGGGTTGCAGGGAGAGGGGGGGGGTTGACCAGCACTTCTGGCTTAGGGCTTTGAGTGTTATGTGCAGAGAAATCGCTTGCAAGTTTTCATTTGTGGTATATCTACTAAACAATGATTTTTTTTTATTTCTTTTGTATTTGGGCAGTGGAGTTAATCCTCTGATTTCAACAGGGCAGCTACTTCACAATTTCCACTCACCCTGGTAAATGTGGCAAGACATGAAAAAAAAATCTGCAGTCACATCAGGAAGAAAGCTGGTGAGAGCTCTGGAAACCTAGGGGTCCGCTTGTCATGCTGCAAGCAAATAGTGGAAACATACCTTGCTATAATGTTTTAACAGAATTCTCTTTGCCAATATCAGTACTTTTATTAGCAGATTAGATTAAAAATTTGCATTAGCTTTAGGATTTGGAATAGGGCAAGCAAGAGAATCCATCTGCTGATATCACCAGTTGGTATTCTAACACTACCTTTAACCCCTTCAGGACGGAGTCAATAGTGCACGTTCTGATCAAAACAAAACGTAAACAAAAACTGGAATTTGCGCTATATGTCTGTTCACCCGTAGTTCCCCGCTTTCAAATTATATGCACCCACACTTATTATATATCATTTTGTTCAGGAGAAACAGGGCTTTAATCTATCATTAACTATTCATATATGGAACATAATTTAGTATGAATAAAAAAAAAAATGTGAGAAAATACGTTTTTGTTTTTTTTAATTTGCATTTCCGTCTGACATTTTAACTGTGAATGTCATAACACTGTTAGGCTTTACTGCAAAAAAATGCACATATTTGTAATCAGCGATGTCTCACGAGTACAACAGTACCTCCCATTAACAGGTTTTATGTTGTTTTGGAAAGTTACAGGGTCAAATATAGAACATTCCATTTTCAAATTGAAATTTTCCAGATTAGTAATGTTACCTTTGAGACGGTGTGGTAGCCCAGGAATGAGCATTACCCCCATAATGGCATAGCATTTGAAAAAGTAGAGTATGTTTAGTCTTTTTTAGTAGCCACTTAGTCACAAACACTGGCCAAAGTTAGCGTTCATATTTGTTTTTGTGTGAAAAAAGCAAAAAACTAATATTTGGCCAGTGTTTGTGACTAAGTGGCTACTAAGAAAGACTGGACACACTCCACTTGCAATACCTCGGGTTGTCTACTTTTGCAAATGGCATGCCATCATGGGGGTAATTCTCATTCCTGGGCTACCATACGACAAAGGCAACATAACCAATCTGGCAAATTTCAATGTGAAAAAAATTTCAATGTGAAAAAAATGAAATGCAAGCCTTATATGTGACTCTCTAACTTTCCAAAACACCATAAAACCTGTACATGGGGGGTACTGTTATTCTCGGGAGACTTCACTAAACACAAATATTAGTGTTTTAAAACACTAAAACATATTACAACAATAATATAGACCATAAAAGTGCCGTTCGCTTGTAAAAAATGTGAAAAACGTCACTTTTACTTAAAATATCATCGTTGTAATACAATTTACCAGTTTGAAACACTAATATTTGAGTTCAGCGAAGTCTCCCAAGTAAAACAGTACCCCCTATGTACAGGTTTTATGGTGTCTTGGAGAGTTACAGGGTCAAATATAGTGCTTGCGAATTAAATTCTCTGCACTTTCTCCCTGTGTTGTCAGGCATGTCAATCAAATTTTAATCAAATCACATAATTACGTTAAAAGATTAAATATACACGTAGAATTTTAATATATATGCATTTATAGGTATTTAAATTCTACGTGTATACTAATGTAATTATATGTGTATATATATTTATTTGCGGTTATTTGTATTTTATATATAGATAGATATATATAGAATGTCATTCTAAGTGTATTTTGTTACCGATATATATATATTAATAACAAAATAAAGTTAGAAGGAAATTACATATGCATATATAATTTATATTACATTTTGTTTCAATATTTTTATTTATTTTATTATTTTATTTATTTTTTTAATTATACGTATTTATATATAATATATACATGTACATCTATTATATATATAATATATATACATATTATATATATGTAACATCATTCTAAGTGTATTTTAATATTAATATATGTACTTATATTAATATTAAAATACACTTTCTATGACGTTACATATTATATATATATAATATATATATATATATATATATATATATATATGAAAATATATTTAATTTATTTTTAAACATGTTTATTTATTTATTTTCACACCTCCTCCTACCAGCAGGGGGACTGTGATATTTCAAACAGTCCCCCTGCTGGCAGATCCATAGCCAGCTATAGGGGGCCATGTGATCGTTCTTTGAGAGCGATCACATGGCCCCCGGGGGCCTCATTTGCCGGAAGCCCAGGCAGCCCCCCAGAAGAGGATCGCGGCGGAGGTAAGTACACCTCCCTTCCTGGTGACTTAAGCCGTTACGGCGTACCATGCCGTCGCAACATGCCGTCGCAACGGCTTTAAAGCCCATTTAATGCATGACGGCATGGTACGTCGTAACGGCGTTAAGGGGTTAAGGTTAGGAATACAATTAGGTTTAAAGCTAGGGTAGGCATAGAATTAGGGTTTGGGTTAAGATTTGGGTGGGGTTTATGTTTAGGATTAGATTTAGGATTTGGTTTAGAATTGTATAACAGGACAGGAGGCTTCATATTTTGCATAATCTTTCTTTACTAAAACTCCAGCAGCACAGGTTTAACAATAAAGTTTAGTGAAAAAAACATTGCCATAGGCATAGGGTATAAAAGGCCCTTCCTCTTGCATCATTTCCTCTTTCTTTGCTGTTCCAGTCAGACAGGTCAGAGTATTTTATTCTCTGCTATTGAATTTACATTTACTCTGTCAAGTCCTTTCGCTGCTCATACTTACTACTGAATTTACATTTACACTGTCAGAGCTTCCTTTCTCTGCTCAATTTTACTATGGAATTTACATTTACTCTGTCAGAGCTTCCTTTCTCTGCTCATTCTTACTATGGAATTTACATTTACTCTGTCAGAATCTTGTATTCTCTGCCCATTCTTACTATGGTTTTACATTCACACTGGGTTTGATGGATTGTCTCTATATTTGATTATCACAATTTTCTTAAATTTTTTCCTTTCTCCCCTATATCCCCACCTGTACTACCTTTGCTTCCCTCTCACTATCTCCCTGTCATTCATTTCGCGATCGCGGCAAGTTACCACGATCGCGCTTATCAAACCAGGGACTGGGGCATTGGTTAGGGTCAGCGGGAGGGGGAGTGTGGGAATCCGCGTTACCGGCATTAAGATTTGCACGCGAACGGTGGCCATTTTGGATATCGCAGGGCTGCCAGCCACCTCCTCAGACCGTGATTCACACGGTCTGGAATGCTCTCATTTCTCCTACAGGGTTTTTCATAATCATCTTTATTTAATAATTTTGTTTTGTACAGTCAGCCAGTATATTAAATGATATTCGTTAAACGTATCAAAAGCATTTGTGGATTTTAGTTTTAGTTTACATCGTATTCAAATCACAAATATATTGTCCTGATATAAAGAATATCGTGAAAAAATACATCATAAAGCGTACTTTGACTGACTTACTAAAAAAAAAAAAAAAATACATGTGACTGAAAGATAGATCGTTCCCAACTAATATTCATCAAACAGGAGTAAAGAAAAAAGAAGAACATAGTGATTGTACATATTGTTCCTTCAGTATGGGCCGGGGTTTAGTAAGCGGGGAGGCCTTAATGTTTAGAATGAACATCATTGAGTCTTGTATTGTTTTGCATTGATATCAATAACTATCTCTGATTGTTCCTTTAAACAAATTAAGTATTATAGTCCTATCTAATAAAATATCTTGGTAAGGGAGAGCTAATGATCGTCCGAGACTATATCAATGTTTCTATACATAAGAGTAGTAGATAATAGTAGGTCAGACCCAAAATTCCCTTTCCTCTTAACATTAGGGTATAAAAGTGTATTATAATTACCCGGTTTGTTTTTTTTTACACCACCTTTGGATCGTACAATACTGTTATAATTAACAAATAGTGGGGGGTTACCCATTATCATGCATAAATTGACATTGGGTTATAAAAATGTTAAAGGATTGCCCGTTTTTTCACCCTTTTTAGATCAATACAATACTATTATAGTTAACAAGTGATAGGGGGCTGCCCATTTTCATTAATAGATTGATATCACTTTGTTTAACCACAATTTGTAAATACCTTTTTTAAGAGTTGAGCTCGATATATTATTAGTAAGATTATTTTCCATCGTGAGTTGGTATTTGATTTGATTAATAAGATGTATTTTTTGGAAGGGGATAGATGATTTCCAGTTTCTAGCAATTATAATTTTGGCAGCCACAAAACAATGAGATGCTATGCATTTAATTTCTTGTGTGTCCAAATTCCAGTTATAATGTAAAATCGCTACAGCTGGATTTTGTTCCAATCTTTTATGAGACAACTCATACAAAACATCATAGGTCCATGACCATAGTTTCTTTACAATCGGACATTCCCACCAGGTATGTATATATGTCCCAGCAGACGACCCACACCTCCAACATATATTCTGTAAATGTGGGTACATCTTTGATAGTCTAGATGGAGTGTAGTACCATTTATATATTAATTTAAAATGGCATTCTACCAAATTTATACCATGTATGTATTTTGTTAAGTAAGAAATAGATGAGCACCATTGTTTTTCTGATATTGATATGTCTAATTCTTTTTCCCAGTAATCTATGATTTTTAAAGGTATCTGCCCCATTTCTTTTAACAGGACATTCGCCAATGATGTGACTTTTTTCTTAGATCTATTACAAAATATGATTTCCAATTGTTTAGAAATTGTAGATATATTATCAATAATAGAGGAGTGTAGATAATGTTTAATCCTTAAATAGGTAAAGATTTCTCTAGATGGTAATTTATAGGAATCTACTATGTGTTGAAATGATATCAGTCTATTGTCAATCATAATATCGGAAACCGTATCTATACCGTGTTCAGACCAAATATTCAAGGATAAGTCAGTTACATTCTGCTCAATTACCACTATAGAACAAGTCTTTGGTATCTTGTTTACATAACCCAACAATTTTTTGATTTCTTGCCAGGTGTTTAACGATTGGCTGAGTATAAATTATTCAATCTGCGTAAAAAATTGGGATTTACCCAGTAATTCCTTCCATATCAAGAGTTCCAATTTATTGGGCATCACAACCTGTGACTCCAAAATATGCCAGGGTTCATCTATAAATTGTGGGTCTTGAAGACAGAATATATGTCTTATCATATTTGCATAATAAGTGGTGATAATATTAGGAAAATTTAAGCCCCCATTCGATATTCTCTTAGACAAGATTTTAGAACTAATTCTCGGTTTTTTGTTTTTCCATATGAACTTGGAGAAATATGATTGAATCATATCTAGCCAAGACCTTGGGATTTTCATAGGTACCATGGAAAATAAGTAGGACCACTTTGGCAATATATAGGAATTTATAATGTTAATTCTGCCAATCCAAGTAGTCTCCAAATTTTTCCACTTTTGTAATTTATAATTCATTTCTTTGATCATTCTAAGAATATTAATCTCCATTATATCCTCAATATCTGCTGATATAGTAATCCCAAGATATTCTATTTCCTTATTAGACCAGATGAACTTATATAGGTCCGATAATCTCTTAACCGCATTCTGTGATAAATTGGTATACAGGGCAGTGGATTTCGAGATATTAAGCTTGAAATTGGAAATCAAACTGTAAGATTCTATTTCTTGCATAAGAAAAGGCAAAGATGATTCTGGTGAGGTCAATGATATCAATGAGTCATCCGCATATAACGATATTTTTAATTCAGTGTGCGCAATAGGGAATCCTTTAATATTATAATTATTCCTTATAGCGATAGCCAAAGGTTCCAAAGTTAAAATATATAAAAGTGGGGATAATGGGCATCCCTGTCTGGTACCATTTCGGAGTGGGAACCATCCAGCTAAGATGTTGGGGCCCACTGTCCTGGCTGAGGGGTTGGAATACAGTGCCATAATTGCATTACAAATTCTGCCCTGGAAACCAAACGCAGTCAGTGTCTCCCTAAGGTATCCCCACCCGACCCTGTCTAACGCTTTCTCAGCGTCTAGAGACAGGGTCAGGAGGGGAATATTGGATCTATTAGCGATATCCAATATGTCTATTATTCTTCTAGTATTATTGGAGGACATACGACCTGGCACAAACCCAATTTGATCTCGATGGATCAGTTTATCAATAACGGTTTTTATTCTAGTCACAATAATTGCAGAGTAGATCTTCATGTCAACATTTATTAGGGCAATGGGTCTGTAATTTTTTGGATCTTTAGGATCTTTTTAGGCTTTAAAATAGGAATTATATTGGATTGGAGTAGTTCTTTGGGTGCTGATTTTTTTTCAATGATCTCATTAAACAAATCGGTTAAGGGAGTAACCAATAGTGGCATCATATATTTATAAAAGGCGTTTGTGAAACCGTCCGGGCCAGGGGTTTTATTCCACGGTAGTTTTTCAATTTGTTGTTGAACTTCTGCATGTGTAAATGGTAAGTTAAGAAACACTAATTCTGCAGGAGAAATTTTTGGAATCTGAATGTTTCCAAGATATTTTAAAACTTCACTATTTTGAGGAATATCGTTGAGATTATATAACTGTCTATAATACTGATTAAATTTTTCTCCTATTTGAGTTGGGGTTGTATAAGTACTGTTTCCGTCCATTAGTTTTTCCACTCTATTTCTAGCTTGGTGAATTTGTAATCTTTTTGTAAGATTTTTAGAGGCTCTATTTCCCATGTGATAATAATTCAGTTTTAATTTGTTTATATTGATTTGAATTCTTTGTTCTTCTTTAAAGTTAATTAAATTTTCTGTTTGTTTTAATGAAGCTCTTAGTTCCTCTGAAGATTTTTGCTTATTTAAATTGGAGAGCCTATAAAATTCAATATATAAGTCTGCCAAAGATTGTCCATTATTTTTTTTAAAGATATGTCCCATTTTAATCAGGTAACCTCTTGTTACTGCTTTTTGTGTACACCAATTAGTCGAACAAGAGGTATCCTGGGAGCAATTCTCCTCAAAAAAATGTGTTATTAGAGCCTCTAGGTCATTTCTATTCTTCTCGTTTTCAATTAGTGAATTATTGAGTCTCCACGTGGAGATTCCCGGATGGGGAGCAGTGCCTATTTCCATAATAATGAAGCTATGATCTGCCCAAGGATTTTGCTTAATCCTAACTGTATGGATAGTTTTTAAAGAATTTGTATTGGTTAAACATAGGTCTATCCTTGAAAATGATCCATGTACATTTGAATAATGAGTATAATCTCTCTCATACGGATTGTAAATACGTCATGGGTCACAGAGATTATATACTTTACATATATTACTAAATCTTTTTGCTTGTTTATGTATTTTTTTGTCTGTATTAATCAGCACATGGGATTGTTTATCCAAAGTAGGATTTAATACACAATTAAAATCTCCAGCAATAACCAATGTGCCCTTGGAAATTTTTTCTACCTTGATCATAAGATGGGAAAAAGTAGTCATTGGATCTACATTAGGTAGGTACAAATTCACCAGCGTATATAACTTGTTATCAATATTGCACACTAAGATAATATATCTAGCCTCTTTATCCAATTCACAGTGAATAACTTCCAATTTAAGGTCATTCCTAAAAATAATTGCGACACCCCTTATTTTTCTGTCAAGGACGCATGAATGATTTTTGAGTATAAATCTCCTCCCCAGCTTTGTCTAGAATTTTTAAGCCAATGAGACTCTTGAATAAAGGCTATTTGAATTTTATCTTGAATTAAAGAATGGTATAGCCTATTCCTCTTATTATTAGTATTTAAACCCTGCACATTAGAACTCAATACTCTCAAAGATAGTATACTTCAGTGTTTAGGTGGTCTATCTTCTCAGTCTGATTAACATGCGTACAACCATTCATTCCTAATTTTCGGGAAGGGCAGGCCGATAGAGGTCTTACCCCATCCGAAAATATTGCATACCTTAGGTAGAAATTTCTACCCCATCCTGTGGAGCCCATAGGGTCTCCGGAGTAAATGTAGCAAAACTACATATAGAGGGGGGAGGGTTCTGAGAGGAAAAAATAAAATAAAAAATTCATTCGATATTTATACGGAGATGAAAACCTTATAAATAGTAAATAAGTTAAATGGTTATTTTTAAAGGATAATATAATATATATCCTCTGAGAATTAAATTTGTGATTTATAAATTGTGTGTTGTCAGCGTTATCAGAAAACTTTAACCCCTTAAGGACCAAACTTCTGGAATAAAAGGGAATCATGACATGTCACGCATGTCGTGTGTCCTTAAGGGGTTAAGATAAAAGTATATGCATAATATATATCATCATACTGTGATAATAGACCGCGAGGGATTGTCCTAAATATAGGGATAAAATTGTGATATAGTAGTGATCCTTTCCCCTTTCTCTTTCTCTCCTTCCTTCCCGTTTTCCCTTTTTTTTTTTAAAGATATTTTAGTGTTTATCTTAAGTAATAGATATATTTTTTGTGTTCCATGTGTTATCCATATCTATATAAAATTTAAGGGGGGCGGGGCCTGACCGCAGAGCCGAGAGGACGTGAACCTCCAGAGCTCCGGCATTAATCTACGGATAAAACCTACTTGTACGACTCAAACAGCAACTGAGCGGGCCACAACGGCCAGCAACCAAAAGGGGACGTCAAGCGAAGCAATATGGTACCCCACAAGCGGCACAACAAGCTACCTTCACCGGTCAGGCGGTCGAGGCCTATTCACGTGGCGAGCGCGGGAGAGACGGCCGCTCTCCCACCACCACGACGAGCTACCACATGGAACAAAGACCCTTGCTCCCCCCCCCCATGGACCGGCGGGGGTCATCCCGGTCCAAAATCCACAGGGCTTCAGCACCCTACGAGCCTTAGAGAACACAAGCCCTCCGAACCCAAAAGCCAAAATGGCGTCCTCTGACTGGGCCACTGGGTCTCCACCCGTCCAACCCCTGTCAACGCAACGGACAAGCGACTCCCCCTGTGAGGACCGCATAACGGCAGCCTTCAACCTGTTCTGGGCACGGTGGCAAGCCATAACGGTGAGGACCCAAGCAACCACAGAGGTCCCCCGGCTGCCCACTACCCTGCCTGCACGGAGACCAACTCTGCAACGTACAGCTCAGCTACCGACCGGCATGAAACAGCAGGGGGCGGCGAGGGGCATGCCCAGACTCCTGAACCACAGGCTGCGCATCCGACACCGCTGGCCCGGGTCCCACCAAACTCGGATGGCCTCTAAACGCGACCTGCAGCCATGCCAACTAAAACAGCGCACCCGAGGGGCCAGGACACGGCCTGCACCAAGCGACACCAAGAGGACCTGCCAGCGCACCGCCCAGAAGCAGCGACGCAAAGCCGCAAACCAAACACAGAAGGACTATGCCTCTGTACCATGGAGACACACAGGGACTCAGACCCACAAAACAACACGGGGAGCGGAGAGGCTGCCACATCACCAGGGAGGCATCACCGCCACCCACGATACCCACACAAGTCAGGGTAGCAGCGGTGGAATCCCTCTAGCCTACCTGACACGCAAGGCCGAGGCCCTCGAAATGTCTTCACATGGAAGCTTACAGCCCAGCCAGGGAATTGGCTGAATGACTGCTTGACTGTACTGACATGCCAGGCTTACTGCCAGGGCAGACCACTCCTACAATGCCAGCGCTGTAGGACTAACTAACCCAGTTCTCTTTGCCATCAGTTGATGCTTAAATGATTTTGCTAGCTATGTCTTTTTTACTGTGGTTCCCAACTCTTACCCTCTGTGCCAGTTTGAATGCCGGGTAATTATGTTTTATGTAGCCAGCCTACTGTCTTAATCCACATTTAACCAAGAGTCAAACGCTAATCAGCCTAGCCCATAATCTATGCATGTAAATATTTACTGTGGCCCACACTACTTACCCTTAAGGCCAGCTATGCGCCAGTTATCTAGATTTCATGTTGCCAGCTTACTGACGTACTCGACATCTAGCCACAGGTCAAGCATGAATAACCATAGCCTATGTTACTATACTCATAAAAATGTTTATTACCTCTCCATCAATGTACACTACACTGTTAAACTTTGATAAATAACAAAAATGTGCCAGACTAACTAATGCCACGCATTGTAAAGCAAATGTCTGCTAATTCACCCAGGTGTCGCTGTTGTGGCGCGCCAAGGCTATCTGTTCATCTTGTGCACATCAAAAATAAAGAATTAAAAAAAAAAAAAAAAAAAAAAAAATTTAAGATGTCAATGTGTAAATAGTGTGTAAGTCTTGCACTTATTAATAAACCAAAGAAAAGTTACCCTAAATATAAGTGTGGGGTTACGAAGTGTTAAAAGTGTCGCTACATCGATCAGCAATAAAAAGGATAATAGGATTTATCCTAATTTGTGTAGTGTCTATATGTGTATAATTTCTATGATATCTTTAACAAGAAAAATTGTCGATAGAGAAAAAAAAAAAAAAAAAAAAAAGGGAACGCCCTAGCCCCCCAACGAGACACTCTATATTCCTATTCTGTTGTCAGATTCTTTAGTTTTAACCATTGTATAAGTTTTATGTTCGAATCAAATGTCTCCTTAATGCCTTCAAAAGTAAGGGCTATTTTTTACTGGGAATAGCCACTTATATCTAATGTCCAATTTTCTGAGAATTTGTGTAGAAGGGTAGAAAGATTTTCTTCTCATTCTAGTCGCGAATGATAGGTCTTGATAAACCTGGATCTTCCCAAATTGACCGGTAGTTGTGAGATTTGATCTTGCAAGCCGAAGTACTTTGTCCTTAAATTCCGATGAGGTGAAAGAAACGATAATGTCTCTAGGTATGTCTGCTTGTAATGCTTGGGGTTTGAACATTCTATGACATCGTTGTATAGTATTGTCAGATTCACAGATGGGTATGTTCATGGCTTGAAAGTATTGATATAAAATCGGTTTTAAGTTTTCCTGCGGTGCAGTTTCTGGAAAGTTTCTGAACCTCAGATTATTGCGTCTGCTTCTATCTTCCATGTCGTTTATTTTCAGCTCAAGTTCTTGAATTTTTTGATTCATTTGTTGATTTTCGTCTCTGAGAGAATGAATATGAGAATCGATTTTGGCTATGTGATCTTCAAAATTTTGGAATCTTGCCATAAGTACGTGGATTTCCTGTTTAATTTCAGCAATACTTATTTTTAATATGTTCTTGATTTCAGACAGGTTAGCGCTTAGGCGATCTTGTAATTGAGAAGCTGTGATCAGATCTTTATTATCCTTATTATCGTCAATCGTAATGTTTTCCACATTAGTCAATGATTCCTCCAAATTGTGTTTATTACTTTTTGTATTATCTTTCTGCTGTTGTGGGGAGAAATATGTAGACATTGATCTGTCTTGATGTACGTCTTTTTTATCCTTCTTTCCGGCAGTTTTGTTGTCTTGGGTTTTTCTTGAGGCCATGATGAAGTCACTACTTAGTTGACCGGCCCTGATGTCGGTTTTAATCAAATAGGAGATATTTAAAGTATCGAGTTTTCCTCTTAGGCAATGAAGATAGTGCAGTTAGAAAATATAATAATGCCGCAAGTAGGAATCTTCATTTAGTGTGAATATATAACCTTTTTACTTTGTTGGCGTGGGCTTTTCTTGAGACCTTAAATGCAATCGCTGCTTAGTTGTCCGGCCCTTGTTGTCTGTATTAGTGGGATAACAGATGTTTTAAGTCTCTAATTTCCCACTTAGGCAATAAAAATAGTACCGATATAAAATATAGATATGCGTCAATTAGCAATTAGTGAATATATAGCCTTTGAATATATAGCCTTTTTAATTTTGTTGTCTTAGATTTTTCTTGAGACCATCGAGAAGTCAGTTCTTAATTGACCGGCCCTTGTTGTCAGCCTCAATAAGATAGCAGAGATTTTAAGTCTCAAGTGTTCTACTTATCCAATAAGGACAATGCAGTTATAACATGTAACCATACATCAACTAGCTGTCTTCATTCAAATATGCGCATCTAGCCTTCTTAATTTGTTGTCTTAGACTTTTCTTAAGGCCTTACTGGAGTCACTACTTAGTTAACCAGCACTTATTATCAGTTTCATTGAGATAGCAGGTATTATAAGCCTCGAGGTTTTCACTTGGGCAATAGAGATAGTGCAGTTATAAAATATAAATATGCATCAGTTAGTAGTCTTCATTTAGTATAAATATATAGCCTTTTTACTTTGATACCGTAGGCGTTTCTTGAGGCCTTAAATGAAGTCACTGCTTAGTTGACCGGCCCTTGTTGTCAGTTTTTAGTGGAATGGCAGGTATTTTGAATCTCTAATTTTCCATTTAGGCAATAAGAAAAGTGCAGTTATAAAATATACATATACATCAGTTAGTTGCCTTCATTAAGTGTAAATATATAGCCTTTTTAATCTGTTGACTTAGGCTTTTCTTGAGACCTTAATGAAGTCGCTGCTTAGTTGACCGGGATAGCAGGTGTTTTAAGTCTAAAGTTTTCCAGTTAGGCAATAAGGATAATGCAATTATCAGATATAATTGTACATCAATTAGCTGTTAATTAGCTGTCTTCATTTAGTATGAGTATATAGCCTTTTCAATTTTCCATATGTTATTAAAGAAAAAATAGTAATTCAATATATGAATTTATAATTAATAGTATAAATTATATCTGGAAGAATTATGAAGTAGTAAACTTATCTGAGGTTCCGTCTTCCTATTTCATGCAGGGTTGGAATTTGCTAGTAGTTATAGCTTAGTGTTGACCAGAAAATTGACATAGACATTAGTGGGTATCCAGGCGATATCGTCAACATGTAATTCGGAAGCCGGTAATGCGCCAGTAATACGCGAGTAGTAAACCTGCGTACCCCTGCTTGTATATTATGAGGAAGGCACAGCTCGGAAGATTTTGGTGTCTCGTGTGGGAAGTTTAGGCGTTCATAACAGCGTGATGTATCTCGCCATGCTCCACAGAGTCCTCCGCCCCTCCTCTTCCGTCACGTCCGCCGTCAGCACGTCATGACGCCCCTCGATTCCTCCTGGAACTTTATCCATCCTCCTACAGGGTTTTTCAATGCCTGTCAGGAGCTGTGATATACATAGCACCATGTGTGTATGTGTATATACACACACACACACACACACACACATATACACACACACACACACACACACATATATATATATATATATATATATATATATATATATATATATTCACAATGTATTTCATGCATTAGGTTAGCTCAATGGGCTAATACACTAGCAGTACACTGTCGATATCTTATGGTTCACAGGTTCTATCCCCACTGAAGTAGATAAAATAGGAATCACCTATTTGGGTAACCAGAGAATGTGTTCACAATTTTATATCTTGTGATCTATTAATCTCGGTGTATTTTTCGTATCCACGCTGGTAGGCCGCAACGGCTAGCCGCGCTGTCGTTTTGCCGCGAACGGCGCCCATCTTAGATCTCGCACCTGCGAGATCCACGATGGCCATTTGCGCCCCTAGCGGTTATGACTCACACGTTGGATATGTATAGTTAGGTATTTCCATTAAACAATAATTTACTGTGGAACATTGCTGATAACAAACTGCACTGTACATTAACCATTACACTGCTGCAGAGCGTCTATACAGAGGTGACCCCTCTCAGTTGGGGGTGAATCCCACTCACGCTCCTGCCAATACCATAACAGGAGTGACCCCCTACACTGGGTGACCCCCAAGCGGAGCCATACAGCACTCAGTGCAGGATTTATTCAGGGGTGACCCCTCTTTCAGATGGGTTGATCCCCCACAGGCTCAAAGAGACAGTTCACGCAGGTTCGACATCCTGCCATACACTAACAATATGACTCTATGCAGTGAATATCGGACACCCACACTACGACTGGGGTGATCCACGCACCTCCTTACCAAGGAGTGAGGAAATTGCAAATGTACAGGCTCCACAATTCATATATTGTTGGGTGAACCCCAAACCAAACAGGCCCTCCACCCTTGACGGGTGCGGCCCACTTATACGACCGCTCATCCCGGTCGCACAGAGGGTGACCCCCTCTTCAGGCCACTCGACCCCTTGCGACCTGAGGGTCTCGGGTCAGATAACACTGGTCAGGCCAGTCATTAGTGGAAGCCGACTGTACTACTACTCACGTACTTCGGTACTTGACATTCTCCTGTCTTTCACAGAGAGGAATACTCCACTACTTCATGTTGAGTGACTCACCACAATCACCACCATCTGACTTCCAGTCAATGATAAATTCGGCAGTGACTGCCTCAGTGGAGAAGGCTATTGCCACTGGTGCAGATCCCGAAAACAGACACCGACACCGTAACGGCCACTGAAACGGAAGACACTGACTTCCTTAGAGAAGTCCCCAGAATAAAACTATCCAAACGTTATTTTCTGTGCACTTTATTATTGGGGTGACCCCCCCTTACTACTGGGGTGACCCCCACACTCAGACGTGCATTCTCCAATGGGTTACTGTGCACTTTATTATTGGGGTGAACCCTCTATAGGGGGCAACCCCCACAGGCTCAAGTGTCACAGTACAAGCAGGCTCATCCCCTGCTATATCATTAAGAGTCACAGTGCAAGCAGGCTCATCCCCCGCTATATCATTAAGAGTCACAGTGCAAGCAGGCTCATCCCCTGCTATACAATTAAGAGTCACAGTGCAAGCAGGCTCATCCCCTGCTATATCATTAAGAGTCGCAGTGCAAGCAGGCTCATCCCCTGCTATATCATTAAGAGTCACAGTGCAAGCAGGCTCATCCCCTGCTATACAATTAAGAGTCACAGTGCAAGCAGGCTCATCCCCTGCTATACAATTAAGAGTCACAGTACAAGCAGGCTCATCCCCTGCTATATCTATATATTTATATATCTATATATGACTCTATGCATCGAACCCACAATACGACTGGGGTGATCCATATACTCCTCACTGAGGAAAGGGGAAATTTTTTGCAGTAATCAGGCTCCAGCACTCGTCTGCGGACTTCTGTGCACTTTATTATTGGGATGAAAACACTTTACTACTTGGGTTATTCCCCCACTCGCAGATGCGCATTCCACATGGAACTATGGCCGGAGGCGCTCTAGGTGTCCTAACACATTTACACATGTACCTAGACCGTATATATAGATATATATATATATATATATACACTCAACAGACGTAAAGGTCAACAGATGACCTCTCACTCAAGACTTTCAGCCTAGGTTAATTGCAGTGGCAACCTCAATGCAGACAACAATCCCCAATAGGCTGGGTCAGGGTCTTGCAGAGACGGAACCATGGTACCCCATCTGCCTATGAATTCATGAGCTACTAGGCCCCGGGCCAAGCACCCATATACAAAGGACAAGTGCAAGTATTCCATCACGGACCCTCCAAATAATTACATCAAGCCTGGGAACAGAACCCCGATGTGCCGGAATGTTATCCAAACAACCTAATAAGAAAATCTCCGGAGACTCCACGGATTTGACCGCCGCACGGTCAGACAACACACAGAGATCGACAAAATGGGGGTTGCTAGGCCTTCATCCACGATCCATACAATTGTAGCCACAAAACCTAGGACAAGGAGACTGCGTGTTCGACTCCGGGTCGCACACCCTCACTCACTTCACCCCAACAACAGAACATTACTGAGAAACAGCTATACTAAAACATTTCTCCGGTTTCAACACTCTCATGGTGTAAACATGGGCAGCGTTCTACCTTGTTATGAAATGAGGAAGATACCTCTACTCGAGTAGGGAGGCTAGAATACTCCGGATGGCCGGAGGATAGGACATAGGATTCCTCTATATACTCCTGGGCTGAACGACCGAGTAGGGTAAATTAGCTCCATGAACTAATGCTTAATCTGGATACCTGGTCGACCATTGGGGGTCGAAGTCCACATCTTCCAGTACCACAAATCTCACATATGAGGAAACTTACACTTATTTCCAAGAAGCGCTGGGCATTCGCTCCAGACGTCACTGATTAACTCGGGAAAAATGTTATGCTCACAGTAGTCAGGAGACTATCATCCTGGCACGGTCCTACAGCTTCCCCACACTTAGGAGGGTTCAATCATTCGGATTGGACGGACACATACCCGTCTAGGATAGTCACACCAGGGACCCATTTGTCCATTTTGTTTTTCATCGACGGGACCAAACAAATCAATTCACGTGTCTATCGTTAAGGTACGACCCATGGTACCCAAGAAACTTTTATAACCGGTCATGGCGCCCTTTGCCACAAGGGAATCCACTACCTCACCTATCTAGACTACAAGACGTTACTTACTACACCTGTAATCGACAATCAGTCTCTAGGGCTGGAAGGCTCGCTGCACATACCCCTACCGGAGAACCATGATCTGGAGAAGAGACGGCCGGCGTTGAGATTACCGACAGCCTACAGCTAGCCTGGGACAGATCCGATAGTTGTATTCTCCTACATTTGGACAATATCTCGGCAACCGACTACACAAAACACCTGGACAGAGTCTGGTATCGGACTCTAATAATATCGGAGGACATTTACCATTTCTAAATTACACGCAAGGTTACCCTACGACTAGGGTTCCCTCAGGAGATTACCTATATCACGAACTGGGTTTCATGACAACAACTGACAACGGGACTCCTTGGTCACCATCGCATCACGGAGATCTGGGTGACACGCACCTCGCCACTACAGCAGAATCGAAGGGGCTCACGATCTTATTGACTCCATTCTGGGCTATCCACTGCCCTTCCACTGTCTCCCATCTTACGGACAACCCACAAGATGCCATCGGAGACTTTGGTGGCTCACGTTCCGCGATAGGACTTTTCGTATGCTGCGAGGCGTCAAACGCTCCAGAACCAGTATCGGAATACACTCGGTTATGGGTCTTAGTTGTGGTTCTCTATTCCTACGGGTTTTTCCTATGGATTTGGATACTCACTCCGACTAACCCTCGAGGAATCTCACAATCGAGACAGCCTCTCTCTCTCCCTTTGTATACTATACCTTTCACACCAGTTATGGCCACCACCTTACCGAGTGGGCACGTTGACCATTGCTCATATGGTTGCAGTGATCGATTGGTTATCGGTCATTCGGGTCATGGATGCGTCTCAGACATCCACGACGCATCTTCCTTCGCCGATTTCATTGGCCGGGTCATGAGAAGAGAATTTCAGGGTGTTCTACTTCCTCGAACTCTTCACACATCCTGTGTTGTTCCATAGCGTTAAAAATTTAAAATATGAAGCCTCCTGTCCTGTTATAAAATTGTAGATTATGCTAGCGCAGTGTACCTATAATCTTAATTTTATTAAGGACAGGAGGCGAGTATTTTCCCACCCTGTTTTTTTCCCTCCCTAATTATCATTCCTTGGGTGGTACTTCAATAAAAGATTTGAATTCAGGGTGTGTGGTTCTCTCTTTATTACGTGGTTTATTTCATATCACAAATTGAAATTGCGACTGCTATCTGTTATGATTTCCTAATACATACAATTGACTATATTAATGTCTCTATCATAGCTACCTATTTCGGTTAAAATATTTGTGTCTCATCTGATAAATTCCTTTTATGTAAAGTACTATGGAATAAACTGGCGTTTTATAAACAGTAATATTGATTATGCTAATAATAATAATAATAATAATGAGGACAAACAGTTCATTTCCAAATCCCTTTCACGTCTTTTGTTTCTTTTCAGTTTGCTTCTTCTTCATGGATCAATACATGGGATCGTCTTCGCACTATACGACAATCTTCCAGTTGGGATTTGGATCATTTACAGTCTGATTCTTCGTCGTTATTATTTATTGTAATAGCAGGATATGTTTATGATTATCTTGCACCAAAGAGAGGAAATGATGCAAGAGGAAGGGCCTTTTATACCTTATGGCAATGTTTTTTTCACTAAACTTTATTTTAATCCTGTGCTGCTGGAGTTTTAGTAAAGTAAGATTATGCAAAATATGAAGCCTCCTGTCCTGTTATAAAATTAAGATTATAGGTACACTGCGCTAGCATAATCTACAATTAAGGATAGGATTAAGAGTCATATTTTAGGTATACATATGAGATGTTATACTCCGAAAATGTTGCAGAGTACAGTTAAGAATGTTATTACAATGACATACAAGAGATGTTAAAAAATAAGCAGCAAAAATACAATGTGTATGTATACTAACTTAACCTGGTGAACAAAATATCAGTGTTACAGTACAATATATCATGTGGCACACTGGACTATGTACTTTTACAAATATAGGCATTTCTGAGGTAATTTGAATTTTCAAACTGCTGTAAAGAAATTAAAATGAGACAAAGGTCCATTAAATTAGTCTATCAAAATTATTCTGTAAAAATTTAAATGTTCTGGTCTCTTAAATGGAATTGTAGCAGAAGATAGTGTCAAATGCATGTATTGGGGGTATTGTTGTACTTGGAAAATGTACCAGAACACAATATTGGCTTTTGTTACAGGAGATACACATCTTGTTTACAAAATAAGGATTAAAACAAAAATCCTCATTGTGTGTGCTTGTTAAAAATTATAGAGAAAAAAAAAAAAAAGTCCCATAATGTTACTACACTATTAAAGCAGAGATGTCCAATTAAATGGCTATGTAAAAAGTGTCAAAATATTCTTATGTAAATAGCCCGTGACGTCTATTCTATTTTATATAAACATTTAAAGATACGTATACTTTATGTAGCAATTTTATTTTCTGTGATGTCTTTAAGTTATTAAACTAAGACAAAAATACCAAATTTTACAACTGCTCCACATTGAAATGTTATTTTACTCCTTGTAGTTTGCAATCGATTATTACCAAAAATAAACTGATATCTTAGACATTGATGTACGCTGTAAATCAGAATAAATAAAAATTTTATTACACTAATAATAATAATTGCACTAATTATGCACAATTTATTAATGCCAAAACTGTTAAGACAATAGTTTTGTATTCATTTCTTTTGTATTCATTTCTTTTATAATAAAATAATAAAAGGGACACTCCAGACCCTTAAACCACTTTAGTTGGTTGAAATACTTTATGTGGGATGAGTGCGTCCACGGTTTACAAAAAGTGAAGATTTCCATAAACAAATGGCACTTTTATAAATTAACCTGTTTATGCCCCCTGGCTTTCAAGATGTGAAAAGGCTGGACAAGTTGTTACTGACTTATCGCGATTTGTCATCGCCGCTAAAAAATGAAAACAGATCTGGTGCCTGCAATCATGCTAACTACCCAAGTAATCTCCTTGACCAGTTCCAAAAATAATTTGCAAACACCAGACAAGCCCTGTACCTACTTTTGTTATTTTATTTTTCTGAAACTTCAGGCATTTGAGCTCACACACCATGCTGGGAAGTAATTTTAGGTTCCACACCTATCCTTCTATCAATACACCCAGGGACACAGGCTACAAGCAAATTTACTATACTTGGTATTCATTGAGTTCTCTACTAAAGTTTCACAACTTGGAGCCAACATTTAACCACTGAGGGCTGTGGTTTGACAAGTTAATACTGTACCTCGACTGTGTGGTAACCCACTGCAGAATTTATTTGAAAATCAGATATTTAAAGAGAAAACCTCCCCAAGTCCTCTTTCAAAAGTCCACACATACTCAAGTGAATTCTATCAAATTCTGGAAAAAGACCACACTGCTAAACCACTTGAGCTAACATAACCATCCCTCTCCCTCGTCCTGGCTCAATCTGCCATGGATAGGTTTGTAGATTAACCCTACACAAAACAGTCCAATACAAAACATCAACGCCCTGCAAAGAAGAACCATTCTCATGACCTGTTGGTCACACAAACACAACTTACAACCCCCCCCCCCCCCCCCCCAGGATCTGATGTGGAAGACAAACCATTAACACACTCCTTCACACACAATTTCCCTATATGCCTCTGCAACAGCCATATTAAAACCCCTGTTTGAATCACAATTCAAAGACATGAAAGGTTCCATTGACTCAGCACTTCACTTACTACAAGCCCATAGCTCCCACCAGAGCAATACCAAAGACAATTTATACCATCTTTAAGCTAAAGTCCAGTCTCAATTCACAATAACAACTTTACAAGACAAACTAAACAATTTAGAAAATCAAAGTAGGAGAAATATAAGATGCACAGGCATTCTTTAATCAATTAAACATCAAGAGCTCTTACAGTTTTTTTCAAACCTATCTTCCAAAGTCGCACTACTTATGAATACTGCCCATCGAATGAGCCAACAGAGTGGGCGCAGAACGCATTTAAGATCTCACCAAGCCAATGCCTTTTATAGCAAAATTTCTCAACTACAACATTGTCATAAAGATCCTAACAGCATACAAAAAATCCTAATTAACTCCTCTACCATAACCA
Source organism: Pelobates fuscus (assembly GCF_036172605.1). Lineage (NCBI taxonomy): Eukaryota > Metazoa > Chordata > Amphibia > Anura > Pelobatidae > Pelobates > Pelobates fuscus. The sequence continues at coordinate 109,055,219 of NC_086320.1, forward strand.
AAAAAGTACTATGACTCAAAAGACACAAAAAACATTTGCCCCAATCTACACTCAACTATGTAAAAAAGGAGTTCAATTTGCAAATCCTGAGAAGGTTTATTTAAACACCTTCAGTTTAAAGGCTGACCTTCACCGCAGTACTTCCTGTGAAATTGGCAGGAACCAACCCCTGCTTCCCCACCACTGGCTTCGGCACACCAAAACTAAGTTAAGGCTAGACTTTGAACAGTCAATCCTCACTAGTACATTGTTTTGGAGAAAGGCTGTTTTTTTTTTTTTTTATGGCTACATGTTCTCTCTCACTCAGTGTTCCTCAGGACTTGCATCTCCCTCATGCTTGCATGAGCGGAGTCAAATCATGAAATATTAAAAAGCTTCTGAAGGCAAGCAGAAACAGGGAGTTGGATTAAATGACTTCGTCAAACACACCAATAACATCTGCTCAGGCTTTCCTGGGATGTTCTGGGTGCCCACACATTAAATAAATAAAAAAAATCCATACTTTCTGGCAGGCCATCAACCACACATCACCCTGCTGCAAGAAACTCACTGGGCAAAAAAACTCTGTTGCATCTCAGCCGACTGACTATAGCTCTAAAGCAAAAGGGGTAGCTATTTTACTGTGTAAAGATATTCCATGTACCATAATTGTGTAATTTATGAGAATGGTCGTTATATTTTGCCGTACATACTTGATCTTGCAATTAAGTATAGTGTAGTGAATGTCTATGCTCCTAATGTGAACTTTTTTTTTTAAACTCAACTTAAACTCTTGAAGCTCCTCACCCAAATCCATGACCATGGGGGCGGGGCTGGGCCGCCGAGCCGAGCGGCAGCCACCCTTGCTGGCTCCGGCTACTAACAGCATCAAACAGCTTAAAAATACCACAATTGGACCCGAAATTGCTCCAACCATCCGAGGAAATGACAGGTAGTCGGATGGTGAGGAGCCAGAGAGCGGGAAGCTGCGGCACAAACCCGGCGAGCACCGCTAACGGAGCGCATAAAGCCTGTCACAAGCCGCATGAGCGGGAACCGCAATACACAAGAGGCATGCAGGGGGTCGGATCCGGCCCCGCTCCCCCCCCACACGGCCGGGGGGGTGATCCCGGCCCAAGAGTCCGAGCTTCAGAGACTGGAGGAGGGGACCCATCCGGTGAGTGTTGTCCTCCCTCATGGAGCCAAAATGGCGGACGGATACCCCGCGCATGAAAAGCGATGGGGAGGGCACCTCACGCACACTATAGAAACCCAGACCAGGGCTCCTCGGCCCCCGGAACAGCGGGTCCCACAACTAGACTCCCCTGGGCGGCGAACTGACTGGCATGGAGCCGGCCCTGTTACTCGGGTTTGGTGGTGACCCGGGAAAATGCCCCCAAATCTGCGAGCCCTGTGGAGCTGGGGTGCGCAGACCACCCGGTGGACCGGTGACCGGGGGGCTGCGTGCCGGCACCAAGTATGAGACCGGAGGAGGGTGAGGCAGGACGAGGCTGGAGCTCCAAAGAGGCCTTACCGATGCTGGGGAGGTGCAGGAGGCTGAAGCCCTGGTGGACTCTACAGGGGGGGGACGCTGGACAGCTGCGGTCTCTGAGTGCCCACAGCATGGTGGACCTCACCGCGGGCACGTTCAACAGCATTGGGGGGGGAAGGAAGGGGGCCTTCTGTGACTGGGGATGCCTGGGGGACTGGAAAAGGTACCGCATGGTGCGGCAAACCCGGAGAGAGGTACTGGGAGGTTCAGAACTCCGGACTCCATCTAGCCCCCTCCAGCGAAGTGACTCACTTTTTTTTTTTTTTTTTTTTCTCTTCACAGTCAGCTGGAGAAGCTCAGTGGTCCCACAGCCACTCTCCAATCTGCTCTCGCCCCAAAACCAGAAAGACACCAGCAACATTGAGATCCTCTCTAAAGCTGACTAAGACAACTGTTTAGGATCCGAGTCGCATGGGGGATGGGAAAGTTGGACTCTCTAGCATCTGTATTTTGCTATAAGGTTTCTATATGTCCTAATGAGCATTCTACATAAGACTGCATGTTTCTTAATGCTACCGCACGCAAACTGACATACACGGTACCCGCATATGTCCTTTAAAAATCTGCATCTAAAAATATGCACCCTTACACAGTAACGATGCATTCACTCTGTTACGTAGTTTTTGAGTTTTAAAACAAAGTACGACAACAACTGCATACTTAAACGACTTAAGTATATTCTGATGTATACTATATACGATGAGAATTGCAAAGTTAGAACAGTGTACAATATCTTATTCGGTTATATACAAGTTAGGTAGATCTAATGTTTTAATACTGCCTAATTACTGCTTTGCATGTTATAACGACTAAGCAATCACACAACCTAACTAACACAAAGCACTGACACAAACCAGCTGCCATACAGCACTTGCATACACCAGACAACACAACGCAAATAAGCCACCCAGCTAACACAAACTAAAGACATACACCAGCTAACATAAGATAATAGCCCGAACAACTAGCGCAAAGCAACTACGCAACCAGCAAACGCACAACACTTGCACACACCAGTTGACACAATACACTTATTTAACGCTCTAACTGACCTAATAGGGCGACACAGTTCATGAGACTATATAGCACAAAGCCACGTACCGTGAACGAAAATGTTAAGCTAAACTGTCCTCTGCGCAGGCAACCAAATGTCTACACTGTTTTAAACCAATGCTTAGGCCCCTGCGTGGGCAATCACTTGCCTTTCTATTTTAAAAAATCCGTTTGATACATGCATTTATATTGTGAAAACAATAAAAATATTTAAAACAAATCCATGACCATCTAATACTTGGAGGGGGAATGGGGGAGAACTTAAATGCAGTCCTAGAGTGTCCAAACACAGAGAGATCACACAACAGAAGGCACATAACCACAGGCTGTAACACAGGCCTATTAAACCTTTACCACACATGTTGCCTCCATGATTCCAGGCGTATCTACCATGGCACAGCATAGTAATACACGCACCACAAAGCAATTCGTCTTTTGCATTCTAAGATGGACATTTTTGGTTTCCACATTGATACTTTCCCACACTCAAGCGACATCCATTGAATCCATTGTAGTCTCAGACCATGTACCGATAACCAACTCTGCAAAATCCTAATGTGCAACAGTACTGTAACTTACTTCACATTGGCGATTTATGTCATACTTTGTTATGAATGCCTCCTTCCAAACTCACCTAATAGCTAGTTGGTCTAATTTCATAGAAGACAATCTGATTCATGCGGATGACTCAAAGTTACTTTGGGAAACCTTCAAGGCAGTGCTACTGGGACAAATAATTTCATATGTATCCTCTCATTGCAAAAACTGGCACTCAGACTTAACGCTTGAAAATACACTCAAAATGTCTTAATTAGAACACATTTTTAACTATAATACCACAACACAACAGGCATACTCCACAGCAAAACAGACACTAGTAAATTTGTTACTTAGAAAGCACACACAAGGTTTAATCACCTGTGGCAGAATTTTTTTCCGTTGGGGTGGAAGGTCCAGAAGGCTTTTGGTGTGCATGGCCAATCCAGTCACTAGATTTAAATCCATTGCCTCTATTGCAGGGGCAGGCTGGGACAGGGGGCAATTGCACCCCAGGCCACCCTAAATCCAGGGCAGTCTGCACCAAGCAAAAAAAAAAAGGAAAAATCTGAATCCCCTGCCTCTGATTTTTCTACTTCCCTTTCTCCATGCAGCCAATGGAGTTGGCCACCCTCTCCTGATGTCAGGAGGAGGGGAGCATGACTTTCACTGCTCTTCTCCCAGAAACGCGTGTGTGTGTGTATGAGTATGTGTGTGTGAGTCAGTATGCCTGTAACAGTGTGTCTGTCTGTGTGTCTTTGTTAGTGTGTGTCAGTTATCACTGTCACTGTTAGTGTGATTTTACTCTCCTCTTGGTGCAATGGGCCACTTGACTGGATTTGCCCCCCAGGTCTAAGGCTGCCAGCCATCCCCTGCTCTATTGTATCACCACAGGGGAGTAAATAACATCCCACACACAGACTAATGACCTGTTACACGACTACTTTAAGGCCCTATATATATTTCAACACTGGATGACCATCATTAAAGTAAATATTTCTTACAAAATAAACTTCCTCACATATACACGGAATGCTGTTCGCTCCTGAAATAACCCCATAACCGTTCAGGAAACCTAAGCAGCCATTACCTCCCTCAGTACTGAAAAAGCCTCTGACAGCCTCATAGCAGAATACATTCAAATCCTTAAGCCCCATATTGGTACTGTTTTAGCTCCACTGTTATCATCATTGGTATATAGCGCCAACATATTACGCAGCACTTTACATTATAAAAGGGAAAAATTCAACAATAAATGACAATTACAAAGTGTTACAAGAAAGGGTAGATGAGGACTCTGCTCAAACAAGCTTACAGTCTCGAGGAGGTGGGGTATAAAACCACAGTAGGCAGAGCATAAATGGGGACAGCAACTAAGCAACAAGATGGGTAGTAGCATAACTGGGGAAGAGAGTGGGGTGTGGCCCTTTAGGAGGGAGCAAGAGACATTTGTAAAACAGAAGTTACTCTGGGACTTTTCAAAGGATTAAAGACTAGGGGAGAGTCTGATGGGGGTGAGCAGGTCATAAAAAGGCCCAGAAGTGCAAATTAGCATTAAGGGTGCGAGCAGTGGTCACTAGAAGATCAGACCTCCGCCAGGGTCTCAAACTCAATTTAGTTTGACTTATCTTAGTGCACTTACTGCTGATCTTAGTGGCAGGGGGGTGAGCGGTGGTGATCTGAGTTTGGAAATCCCTACATGAACAATTTAATTTTAATAGCTTTAATTTTTCTAATGGATGAGGTTATTTGTGTTGTTAGTCAATTTTTTTCCGAGAGGCAGGATGGAAGGAGTTGGGGTGGTGTGAGGTTGTAATCTTGTGGGAGATAGATTATGTATCTATCCATGACATTAAAAATTATTAGCCGGTGGATGCCGGGAGCTCCTGCTGAGCGGGCGGAATTCGAGGCGAAATCAACAGCTACTGAACCCAAAGCACAACCAGGGTGCTCTACCCACACTGAGGGAGCACCGCTGAACAAAATGATGCCTCACAGATGCCCGTCGGAACCGGGTAGCCGGCACGCCGCATGCGGCCTAATGGCGATGGAGCTGGGGGGAGGCAGCCGCTCTCCCCAGGTCCAGACCCAACAATCGACACTGATGGTCTCCTATCCCCCCCCCCCTTTGGACTAGTGGGGGTTATCCCGGTCCGCACTGGAAGCCCAGCTCCCACCCGACCGCCACCGCATCCCATGCATAGCAGACACGTGGCAGAGCCCAGACCACACAAGATGGCGGAGGCCCCTATACAGACATCTCAAAACCCCAGCCAAACGCATGAGACAAACCTCAACTACTTTGACTCCAGGCTGGAGGCAATCTTCCAAGCCTTCTGGGACAAGCTGCAGGCAAGTACCACAATCACCCACCACACAGGAGGTATGAAGAGAGGCCCACTGGGGATGGCGGGAAAACTTCCCACGGGTGAGACACTCACCCAGGTGACACAATATGCCATCCACCGTACCCCCAGGCAGGGAACTCACCCGCCGCATAGACCGCAAAAGCAGAAAATTCCTCGCCGCAAGCGGCACCAAACACCCAGGAGACCCGGTCATACCACCTCTAGAAAGGATCCTGTCATAAGTCTGCAATTTCCTCAGGTGGGCCCAAAACAAGGCCTGGGGCTGGAAAGCGACCATACCAGGCCCCTGCCCAGCAATACCTCAGGACTACACTCACTTGTTTCCAAGTCTTGGCGTTGGCTGAGCAAGAGCTACTGGGACTAGGACTGACATGTTGCCTGCCATGGAGACACCCTATCGACAAGATCCTGACTTAATATTGAGACTCATTTCCCATCCTCGGGCATAAGCTGAAGCAGGCTCACTACCTACGGCAGGGTCACCCTCATGGGACTAAGCACGAACAGCAGCTGTTAATGAGGGGACCTTTATACCTAACCCATACATATCAGCCTACTCGTACCTCCTATATGCATGCACACTGCGGCTGTTTGATCTTTATGTTTTATCGTTTTGTATTTTCTATGCTTTCTAGGTGCATCATTTATTCTAATGCTGTATAGATACAAAGCCAGTGGTCTTTACCTTCACAAAATTAATCAGGTCTAGAAAAAACCTTTAAATAACTATCCAAGGCTCAGGGTTTAGACATATATGCAATCTTGAGTAGATCTCTACATAATTCCATGCCCATCTCTATATATGCTTAGAACGTAAGCAGCTCATTAGTGTGAAGGATTTCATGCAAACACCATAACCGAGCTGAACGTTACTATGTACCGTACCTTAAAAGTGCCACTCTTGATCTCTTGACAAACGTGCGCAGTTAGGCTGATATGCCTACTATGTAAATCTTAGCTAGTTAGGCAAAGCCTAATCGTTTTTAATCACCACTATGCACGTTGGAAGCATGGTATGATCCTTGCTTTAAGCTAGTCGACCCCCATCGTGACCAACACAATAGACATGCAACGCTAACCTGTACTTAATATGTTTATAAAATCAAAAATGTTTCTATCTTGCTTTACCTAAAAAATGTGCTGTTTATCTCTGCCATGACCAAGTATGCCGTCGAAATGCCTGAAACCGCTGTTGTGGCGCTACAGGCTGCTCTGTTATGTTTTCCAATGCACAAGAAAAATCAAGAATTCAAAAAAAAAAAAATTATTAGCCAAAATGTCCAGGGCTTAAACTCAATAGGTAAGAGGAGTATTGGCATTTAAGAACCTTTTTAAAGAAAGAGCTGATATCATCTGTGTTAAAGAAACCCATTGGCAGACAGGTAAAATCCCTAAATATTGTAATAAATACTACACAGATTGATATGACGCTACTTAAAAAAAAAAAAAAAGATTCAAAAAAAAAAAAAAAAGGACTTAGTTCCTGTGTGATCATAGTGATATATATTAATTGCGGCTGCTGGAAAGCCGGCACTAATAATGTATCAAGTTGGCGTCCAGAGCCCCTGACACGTGCGTTTCGCCAATTAAGCTCCAGACCACATTGCTAAGTTCTGCAGGATGTGGCTCCATAAAACTTTGGAAAAGGAAGAGAGAGCAAAATTAAGAGCAGAATGCCCACAACCTTTAATCCCAGACAAGGTGGCTATTTCCCCAGAATTTGACCCCTTGCTCATCACTTTCCTATATAAAATGGGAAAAGATCCCCATAAGGGTTTGGGGCAAGGCCTGAAGGTCACTTAGGATAAAATGATGGATATGGCGGGCCCACTTATCTAGAAATTCAGTATTGCAGATGAGGCTTTAGCAGGTGGCACTTTGGATGCACATATGGTGCGAGAATGGGCACAGAGGGCACTATGCCTACTAGGAACCGCCAATGTCGCCATATCAACTGAAAGACGGAAAGCAGTCTTATACAAAATTGATATAAAGCTTGCCGAATTAGGCACTAAAGAGCTTGGCCCTGAGGTACAAGGTATGCTATTTGGAGACAAATGTATTAAAGAACTGAGTAAACATGTCTGTTTTCAATGCTTACCAAGGTGCAATCTTCCCTACGCATGGTATTTAGCACCCAGCGGTTTTCTGGGAGAGCCAGTCACTACAGAGGCCAGATGGCTGGCAGAGCGGCCTTCACAGGCTACAGGCCTCGACCCTCAGATCACTGGAACTCTGGCAATATCCGTTTCCACCACAAACACTTCTTTCCCGCTCGTTGATCTATTAGAGGATGTGGATCTGCTTCCCTCCGCGGTCGCACGCCTACAGGTAATGGACTCATTTTTCTCATGTACCTATAGCAGGCCGATTAATCAATTTTTCCCCAACAGTGGTCTTGACTCAGAGAGGATCCGTGGATCCTTCAGACAGTGTCCGTTTCCACCTAGAATTTACAGAGGACCCAGTTCAAATGTCTTCACCTACCCCGCTCAGGATTTCACGACCCTACAAGTCGAACTCAACGAACTAGTCACCAAGGGTGCTATTGAACGATCCCTCACCCCACGAGGTTTCGTGAACACGTTTCTAGTGAGGAAAGAGTCGGGAGAATTCTGACCAATCATCAATTTAAGAGAATTCGACAAATTCATCAAATACAGACTTCAAGATGGAAGGCATCCATCTCTCGGCTTCGAACTCAAGGATGCATACCTCACGGTACCAGTAACGCCGAAGCATCGCACCTTCCCCTCCAATTCCGTTGGCGTCAAGAACGGTGGCAGTTCACCGGTCTCCCCTTTGAACTATGTTACGCACCTTGGTGCTTCACCAAACTAATAAAACCGGTGATAGCACTACTCCGTTCACAAGGGATTTGATCATATACCTGGATGATATCCTCCTTAGGGCTCAATACTAAGAGACACTACGTCGCCATACAAACATGACTTCGACTCTTCACCAGAATCTGGGTTTTATAATCAATCTCCAAAAATCATCTCTAACTCAGTCTCAGATGGTACAGTTTCTGGGATTTCAGATAGATGCGGTTCAGGCAGTTCTGCAACTTCCTGCTACAAAAATCAAAACAATAAAAAAAGGACATCCGGAGATTGTTAGTCTCACCATATCTCCACCTCAAGGATTTAGCCCGAATAATCTGATTACTCTCCACCTCAATACAGGCAAAATTCCCAGCTCCACTACATTATCGAGCAATGCAACGTTTGAAAAAAAACTTACATCGCTCAACATCTTACGACCAACATTTTTTTTCACAGACGAAGTCCGATTGGAACTCCACTGGTGGCTTCAACATATGGAAGCCTGGAACGGAAGGGCTATCTTCGGTCTACAACCAGATTTCATTCTGGAATCAGATGCCAGCCTCCTCAGATGGGGTGCCACCTGCTCGGAACCTGAGGATGACCTCCAGCGTCGCTCAATTCCCCATAGGAAAGCATTGAAAAGCATTTTCACCAAATGCAGTGCCGCGCATGCGGATAAGGTCTCCGCGGCCAGCGGGCGGGATCAGTCTAGCCCACCGGCAGACGCAATGAAGAGGAGGAGCGGTGGTGACCCAAAACCACTGCTGAGGGACATCGGCGGGGGTCTCAGATAAGTGACTGGGGATTGACTGGGGATTGGGAGGTGGGACCTGCAGTGCCAGGAAAACTGATTGTTTTCCTGGCACTGGAGTGTCCCCTTAAGATTTGTCAGAGTACTTGATACACACTACTTTTGGATACATAGCTTTAATGTTAAGTGGTTTTGATCCTCTACCCAAGAGACCGTACTTTCAGGCTCTTCGTTACCTTCACATGGAATTATCTTCATTTATTAACACCGGTTTACATGGTTGACTACATTAGGATCTACTAATCGACCTACTTTTTTCGTTTACATGGTTGACTCAACGAATGTCGGCTGCATCAAGAAAGAGGAGTTGGGAGGAGCCTGATGACTGGACATGCTCTGTTATACATTCTGATTGGTTGAACTTTTTACTTACTGTTAACTGTTTCTTTGCTGCTGGGAGTTTCAGTAAAGAAAGATAAGCAAATATTTGCCTCCTGCCTTTAATAACATTTAGATTATTCGGTCACTAAGGTTTGAATAATTCCGAATTATACAGCAGAACCTGGTTGATAAATCCATTTGGGTGCTGCAACAATGTCTACCACTGTGGTAATAGGGCGGGAAGAATAATGGCAAACCAGCTAAAACGAAAAGCAATACTAGAATAGACATGTGAACGCATAACAAAGAATGCTTTTCAAGCCCTATATATATATATATACCGTATATACTCGAGTATAAGCCGACCCGAATATAAGCCGAGGCCCCTAATTTTACCCAAAAAAACTGGGAAAACTTATTGACTCGAGTATAAGACTAGGGTGGGAAACGCAGCAGCTACTGGTAAATTTCTAAATAAAATTAGATCCTAAAAAAATTATATTAATTGAATATTTATTTCCAGTGTGTGTATATAATGAATGCAGTGTGTGTATATAATGAATGCAGCGTGTGTGTATGAGTGCAGCGTGTGTGTATGAGTGCAGCGTGTGTGTATGAGTGCAGCGTGTGTGTATGAGTGCAGCGTGTGTGTATGAGTGCAGCGTGTGTGTATGAGTGCAGCGTGTGTGTATGAGTGCAGCGTGTGTGTATGAGTGCAGCGTGTGTGTATGAGTGCAGCGTGTGTGTATGAGTGCAGCGTGTGTGTATGAGTGCAGCGTGTGTGTATGAGTGCAGCGTGTGTGTATGAGTGCAGCGTGTGTGTATGAGTGCAGCGTGTGTGTATGAGTGCAGCGTGTGTGTATGAGTGCAGCGTGTGTGTATGAGTGCAGCGTGTGTGTATGAGTGCAGCGTGTGTGTATGAGTGCAGCGTGTGTATGAGTGCAGCGTGTGTATGAGTGCAGCGTGTGTATGAGTGCAGCGTGTGTATGAGTGCAGCGTGTGTATGAATGCAGTGTGTGTATGAATGCAGTGTGTGTGTATATGAGTGCAGCGTGTGTGTATATGAGTGCAGCGTGTGTGTATATGAGTGCAGCGTGTGTGTATATGAGTGCAGCGTGTGTGTGTATATGAGTGCAGCGTGTGTGTGTATATGAGTGCAGCGTGTGTGTGTATATGAGTGCAGCGTGTGTGTGTGTATATGAGTGCAGCGTGTGTGTATATGAGTGCAGCGTGTGTGTATATGAGTGCAGCGTGTGTGTGTATATGAGTGCAGCGTGTGTGTGTATATGAGTGCAGCGTGTGTGTATATGAGTGCAGCGTGTGTGTATATGAGTGCAGCGTGTGTATGAATGCAGTGTGTGTGTATATGAGTGCAGTGTGTGTGTATATGAGTGCAGCGTGTGTGTATATGAGTGCAGCGTGTGTATGAATGCAGTGTGTGTGTGTATGAGTGCAGTGTGTATGAATGCAGTGTGTATGAATGCAGTGTGCATGAGTGCAGTGTGTATGAATGCAGTGTGTGTGTGTGTATGAGTGCAGTGTGTGTATGAATGCAGTGTGTGTATGAATGAGTGCAGTGTGTGTATGAATGCAGTGTGTGTGTATGAATGCAGTGTGTGTGTATGAGTGCAGTGTGTGCATGAGTGCAGTGTGTGCATGAGTGCAGTGTGTGCATGAGTGCAGTGTGTGCATGAGTGCAGTGTGTGCATGAGTGCAGTGTGTGCATGAATGCAGTGTGTGCGAGTGCAGTGTGTGTGAGTGCAGTGTGTGTGAGTGCAGTGTGTGTGAGTGCAGTGTGTGTGAGTGCAGTGTGTGTGAGTGCAGTGTGTGTGAGTGCAGTGTGTGTGAGTGTGTGAATTGCAGAGCCTTGGGGGGGGCAATTTTATTATTATTTTTTACATTATTTTAATATTTTTTTTTCATTTACTTATTATTTTTTTTATTATTTTCATATTATTTTCATATTTATTTATTATTTGTAATGTTATTTTTTTTTTTTTAAATTATTATTTTATTATTAATTTATTTATTTTTTCGTCCCCCCTCCCTGCTTGATACATGGCAGGGAGGGGGGCTCCTTCCCTGGTGGTCTAGTGGCATTGGCAGTTCAGTGGGGGGAGAGGGGGGCTGGCAGAGCTGTACTTACCGTTCCTGCAGCTCCTGTCAGCTCTCTCCTCCTCCGCGCCGTCCGTGCAGCTCCCTCTGTCAGCTCCCACTGTAAGTCTCGCGAGAGCCGCGGCTCTCGCGAGACTTACACTGGGAGCTGACCGAGGTGCTGAACAGACGGCGCGGAGGAGGAGAGAGCTGACAGGAGCTGCAGGAACGGTAAGTACAGCTCTGCCAGCCCCCCTCTCCCCCAGTCTGTATTATGGCAATGTAAATTGCCATAATACAGACTATTGACTCGAGTATAAGCCGAGTTCCGGTTTTTCAGCACAAAAAATTTGCTGAAAAACTCGGCTTATACTCGAGTATATACGGTATATATATATATCTTACTATTATGATTTGTATAATTTAAATAACAGTGATCAATCCATAAAAAAAAGGAATATTCTGAATTTTTTGACAAACTTAATCTTCCCAAAATCTCACAAGCAGAGATGGTAACTTTAAACAAATAAATAACGGAACAAAAAGTAGTTTGGGCAATTACAAAATTGAAACTAGGTTCAGCGCCGAGCCTGGATGGACTTGTCAACCAATATTACGTTCTATGTCAAAAAGAAATCTCCAAATATTTGTGTGAAACATTAAATGAGGTTTGGCCCCACCAGAGATGCTAGAAGCACAAATAATAAATATATACCTAAAACGAATAAACAAATTCCAGAATGTAGTGATTTTAGACCAATATCTTCACTTCATTCAGATATAACGATATATGCTAAGATCTTAGCAGAAAGATTAAATCATATTTAAAAATGGACATATTTGAAAACAAGAGAAATTTCAATGTATCTTTCCTGGTAAAATATTTTATAAATCAAATCTGGACAGACATAGTAGCCCTGGCCTCAAGAGTCCTACACGACACCATCCCAAGGGACCCGTGGCTGTGGCTACTATCCAAACCGCTAGAGGGTACACCACGAGCTCATAAACTACTGGCCAAACTAGCCTTGGCCACTAGGAGAGCTATAGCCTCCCACTGGGGTGCACCCACAATCCCATCATTCACTGACAAAGAAGAAAATGAACAAAGCCAGGTCAATGGATAGTTTATCAGCGCTCATTCATGACACCACAACACATTGTAACAAAATATGGGATCTGTGGCTCATGGAACCCACCACCGCCACCTAAAAGAAAAAAAAAAAAAGAAAGAAAAAGGGAACCAGATCGATCCGAGCCCAAGTACCATACACCACACTCCTAAACAAATCTACCCCTCTCCCCCCTAAAAGAAATTGAAAGGAAGAGATAGTAAAAGATAATTATTAGCTCTATCAGTACATGAGGGATCACAAATGCTTGCTCCGCTTCTACGCCCCTTGTGAACTAAGTGATTTATGGGATTGATTTTGGTATGAGTGAGAACTGTATCACGGTCGACTTCTGTGGATTAAATTGAAGATACGTGAAGTGATACACTCATCACGGGCGAAGGTCAATCCAGATCTGAGATATGTATTATGCAGTAAGATTATTCAACCTGTACTCTATTCCCTGTCTTTGTAAAATCACATGACTTGGCTAGTCTTAAATGTAGAATCACAATTTGAGTCAACACCGACAAACTACGCAACCCACAGGTCAGGGACGCCTACCCACTCCCCCCTACAACCCCATCGGTAACTCCAAAGTGGGGAACCCCCAAAACACACTATCCTCGAACTGTGTTTATTTTGTTGTGCAGACAATAACAATACATCTTACACTGCCACGACAGCACATGTAAGCACAGTTGGAACATAGAAGTACAGTTGTATGACAGTTTGGTCTTTGCACAGTTTTTTGGATTATATAGATAAACAAGCTATTATAACGCGTTTGTTGCAGGTCACGATAATTTTGCATGTAACGTTGCACAAGGATAAGAGGCAATAGACGTGGTCTGCCTAGAATAATGATAAGCGCTCTATTGAACATGTTGAGGTTAAAAAAGATTAAGTCCCTGGCCTTAGGTCGCCAGGAGCTCTACTAGTACGCTATTAACATGTCTTTCTAAGGACACTAGGAGTTAAACAAGTGAAAGCAAGCTTAGAAACAAGTGAGACAATATTAGATGCTGATAGGGTTAAGCAGTGTGATAGCAAATTATGTTTGGCTTAAGACTGCGATGGCATAAGCTAAAGTGAGCTAGGGCTAACCTTCGCGTTAATGAGGTTGCTAGTTGTTTGTCTAATAAACATTTAGAGAGTATGGTAGCCATTAGAGCCTGGACTGCTTAACATTACAACGTGGCGCCACCTTGTCAGCTGGATGATGATCAAAATAAGCGCAAATCTACACAGCAGCCCAATACAAAAGTAAAAAATAACAGAATTATGCATTCTCGCCTCATCTGTGTCGCCCCTTGTCTGCCCCTATCTAACTTATTAATAAATCAAGCTATATAAAACATATCTCGCTGGGGGGGAGGAACACTAGAACATCAGAGACAGTCAGTCAGTTCCTGCAGGGGTTCGGTACCACCGTAGTGGGTTACAGGAATGTGTGTCAGGCAACCAGTCCGGGCTCAACCGATGCCCACTTGCGGAAAGTACCTGATAGAGGTATGGGAGTCACTGGGTTTTGCAATGTTGCGGCTCGGTTTTGCCATGCTCCCCCGCTGGCTTCGGATATCAAACGGGTCAGGGTTTGGATCCGCGTATGAGGCTCGGTAGGAGCAAGGGAAGTCAGCTCTCCAGCCTCTGGCTGGTTCAAAGGCCGACCTCTTCCTTTTACGGGCCCAGGTTTCCTTTGGTGGAGCTCCGTCCTCTTGGAGAGCTCTCCGGCTCTGTTTGTCCCCGGTGGGTGACTGCGCTTCATGCCGGTTAGCGTTCACGCTGTCGGCGTGGTTCCTGGGTCTCAGAGACGTGTAGCTGCGGTCGGGGGCTTTGGATGCCGCTGGGAGGTGAGTGGGTCGGGTGTGCTGAGTGCTCCAGCACTGGTGCGCGTGTGGGTCAGTGTTGCCGCTCGCGAGGTCTGACTTCGTGCTCTGCCGCCCCAGCCTCCATCCTCGTTTCTGTCTGAGGGCCGCTCTGGGGGCTCTGGGTGGGTGACCGCATAAGAGGCGTCGGGTAGCAGGGCGAAGCCACGCCATTGCCTCTTTCATTACCAGCCTGTAGAGCCAGCTCCTGGTGCTTAGTGTGTTCCATAGGTTGGTGCCCAGTCGGTCATAGAAAGCTAGTGTGTGAGCGGGTGGCTTGACCGGGAGCCTGTTCGTTACAGGCCAGACGTGAGGCGCCATCTTGTGTAGGCCCTGTCCGCCCAGGGCTGACGCCGCCATCTTGTTTGAGCCTCGTGGGTCCCGTTTGTTTGTCGCTTGGTATTGTCGTTTCGCGGGGGTTGTCATCCCCATAGTGGACCGGGATAACCCCCGCCGGTCCAAGGGGGGGGGGATGTAGGGCTTTGCTCTTGTCGCGCTTGTGAGCGGGCTTCGAGTCGGGGGATCGGCCGCCTCCTCCATGCTCTAGGCCCCTCTCAGGATTAGGCCGCATGGCCGGTTCGGGCTTTCCCTTGGCGGTTTGGTACCGGAGTGGTATCATTCTGCTCCGCATGGTGTCCCGGTTCGAGAGCTGGGTAGTTTGTGTCGAGTGCTGCAGTAAATCAGGCAGATTGGGTATTCGTATGCCCTTTGGTGCAGGAGCCCTCACAGGACACGTCCGGCCATCTTGGCTGTCAGGCCCCGCCCCCCCCCCCCCCCCCCTCGAACTGTGTTTAATCCCCTCTCACCCCTTAAATTTTAGTTACTGTTCCTTGTGCCGCAACAAGGAAACATGACCATACGATCAAACTTATTTATATTTGTTTTGGTTTGTTTAAAATGTTTAGAAACTCGTCAGAACAGACTCGCATACGGAAAAATAATGTTGCATTACCAGATAACTACTCTACCTGTATATACCTTTCTGCATCACAATGTATATATATATATATATATATATATATATATTTTTTTTTTTTAATTCTTTATTTTTGTTGTGTATGTTATAGGTAATCAACATTTTGTACCGCTGCGCCCCAACAGCTGCAGCGGGGTTTGACCAACAAATAGTATTAGCATAGTTAAAACAGTTATAACAGTAATTGTCTTGCACAGTTTTTTATATTGTTTGACCTTGTGTGTTGTAGTGTTTCCAGGATGGCTTGTAGAGGTGGCTGCGAGCGTGTGGTGTGGGATCGTGCGGTTTTTAATCTAGATCGGTGTTAGGGTTGTGTCGGTTCGGGCTGTTCAGTATAGAACTATCCTATGATAGCGTGTTGTGTGGTTGTGGAGGGTGGGTAAACTGGCCCGCCTTAGGTGGCACCTCTGACCTAGGGGATGGCAGGGGGAGAGTTGGCCGGTGTGGAGCTGAGCACCTGTCCCGTAGTGCCCCTTTTCCAGGTACTATTAGTTGTGGGGTGGTGGGTCTTTCATGGGGGACTCTCGTGTGTGGTGCGGTAACATATTTAATTAAGAACAACTTGTAACAGTTTCTGGCAGTATACTTCGCAACTTTGCAGGTAGGTATACAGTCTTTCCAGAGTTCAGGTCCCTGGGTGGGTGGCCGTGCCAGCGTCAGGCACGAACGGGTTTATTCAGGAGGGGTTCCATTCATGAGAGTTCGCCCGTCTGTCATCGGTCTCTACGTGAGGCGGTAGACACAGTGCCGTGAGTAAAGTTGGGGCTTCTGAGAGCGATGAGAGTTTGTGTGCTGTCCCTTTATGGTTTACCACCAGTAGCCTGGGGGACATCCAGCGGTATTTGATACCTGCCGATCTCAGCTTGGTTGTGAGAGGTTGTAGAGATCTCCACCACTGCAGGGTGGACCTTGTGAGGTCCTGGTAGAAGGTAAGGTTAGCGCCTTCGAAGGTGAGCGGCGTCTTGCCCTGCAGCGCTGACCAGATGGCGATTTTGTCTTGTGAGTGTGAGTATCGCACTATGGCGTCTTGTACTGCCTTCGCTGGGGCCCTGCTGGGCTTAGGCAGGCGGTATGTTCCATCTAGAGTGACTTTTTTGGCCTGTGCGGCCGGCAAGATGGTGGCCACCAGGCGCCTCATAGTGGGGGAGTTCTTCTGGAGTTACTGAGTCCGGTATGCCCCTTATCTTAAGATGATTTCTTCTTGACCTATCATCCAGTGTGGCTAGGTGTATGGAGAGTTCTTGTTGCATGGTTTGTAAGTGGTGGACGGTTTCTTGTGTAGCATTCATGCCTTGTTTGAGGTCAGCAATATCCCCCTCTGTTGTGTTCACTCTGTCATTGACATTCTGTATATCTGCCTTGATGGCTGCCATGTTAGTTGCCAGTAGGTTTTTGATTTCTCCCACCAAGTTTTGAAAGTCCCTTTGGGTGACTGGAGCTGACCCATCCCCTGCAGTTAGTGCGGTGGGCTCTGTGTGAAGCTGGACGGGCTGTGTATTGGTGTCAGTCTGTGAAGGACTCTCTGGCGTTTCCGCAGCTCTGTTGTACCCAGGCGGAGCCATTTTAGGAGATGGCTGCCGCTGGAGCATATGCCCGATGTGCTGTGCCCCTGATGGTATGTGTGGGGGCGATTTTGGGGGTCTGCGTCCCATCTCGGCGGCTGTTGTGGCCTGCCCTGCCGGCCCCTGCCGTACCTGGTGGTGTGAAGGCGCCGAACAGAGCCGCCAAGTCCAGGCTCTGGGTAGCGTGATAGGCCCCGGTCTTCCTCTCTTTCTTTGGCGCTTTGGCCGCTTGGAAGAACGGCATATGTCATGTCGGGTTCGTGGTCTCTCGGGTGAGTCGCTTGGTCCTGCGGGTATTTAGGGGGTTTTTCTCCCCGTTTGGATCGGAGCTACCGCGACTTGCGTACGCTCCGGTTCAGGCGCAAGCTCCGTCCCCCACAATGTATTTTTGATTTATTTGCACTTTGGCTTTTGCATAAGCCCACGCAATACCTTTTGTGAAACATCTGTGTACATGTCAATTCTGTCAACGTAAAATAAAGAATTTAAAAAAATATATATTTTATAAATAAATATAATACATAAGTTGATTGACCTGGACCAAACAGGCTTTATACATGGTAGATTGGGACCAGACAATATAAGGAAACTTGAATATAATTGCATATGAATCTTAAAAAAAACTGAAGCCATCTTTGTGGCTCTTGATGCAGAAAAAGCAGTTGACAGGGTAGATTGGGACTTTATGTACATCACCCTGTCAAAATACGGCCTAGGCAAATTTGCCTCCAAGGCAATTCGCACTTTATATGCGTATCCATCTGCTAGAATTACCGGCCAAGGATTTCGCTCTGATAAATTTGTTATTTCAACCGGCACCAGACAGGGGTGTCCGTTATCCCCACTGGTGTTTGCATTACTTATCAAACCCTTAGCAATAGCGGGAATCAGAGCAAGTACATGAGATAAATCATAAACATGTAATCTCTTTATATGCTGACGATGTGATAATCATGGAAAAGCCAGAAAAATCATTGAAAGACTTACAAGTCATTATTGCCGAATACAGTGAGATATCCAATTATAAATTAAATATAAAGAAATCTGAATCGATGATCTTCAACATGGTAAAAAATAAGTTGGAGTCAATTGTTGCACTATATCCATTTAAATGGCAACAAATCGATAACTTACTTAGGTATTACCTTATTCACAGATATAAAAAAGTGATTAAATTTAACTATCAAAAAGTTCACATAACTATAATGGAGATCATAGCTAATTGGAAAAATTAATATCTCCTGGCTGGGGAGAATTACGGCCATCAAGATGACTATAGTACCAAAGATTGCTTATATAACGCGTTGTATTCCAATTCAACGCCCCATGTATATAATCAGTCAAATGCAGAGAGTAATAGATTCATTCATCAGAACAAAAAGTTGTGTATTAAAAGATCTGGCACGTTTAACAAATTTTGTAGAGGAGGAATAGCATATCCAGATATTAAGAAATACCAAGAAGCCACTTTATTAGCCCATATGATAAGATGGACGGAGAAGGAAAAAGGTAATAATTGGTCCCAGATAGAGAATTATTCCCTCACTGAAAGAAATATAAATTAAATTCTCTCTTAGAAGGCTGTAATTATTTAAGTGAATTATATGTAGATAATAAATTTGTGGAGTTTGATTATTTAAGGAAAAGATATAATGTTTCAACCAGATTCTGGTTAGATTACAATAGTTTAAAGACTAGATTATTAACTTCTAGTTCCATTTGAATAGTTTTTTAGGCAGCTGACTCCATGTGAAAAGCTAATTCTTTCTAAAAATAAATTACCTTTGGTTTCAAATTGTTTTAGCTTAATAAGAGATATAAAACAGGAATCAAATCCCTAAAAATAAGACTATGGGAAGAAGATCTAGACCTATCATGGCCCATAGAAACTTGGCAGGGGGCATTTTCAATAACGGATAGGCTCATTAAATATGTCACATACAGGGAGATCTATTTTAAAACATTGAACAGATGGTATTTGGTACCAATAAAATTATGGAGAATTAAAAAAGACAACACACATAAATACTGCTGGAAAGGCTGTGGGCAAATTGAGTCACAATTACATATGTGGTGGCCCTGCCCTCTAATACAAATATACTGGAACAAAGTTCTTGTCTGGGTGTTTCGTATAATAGGCCAAAAGATGCAAATGGGCCCTGAATTAGTTATGTTTTATATTTTTCCCGAAAATATCTCACTAGATGTTAAAGGACCACTATAGGCACCCAGACCACGTCAGCTCAATGAAGTGGTCTGGGTGCCATGTCCATCTAGGGTTAACCCTGCCTGCTGTAAACATAGCAGTTTCAGAGAAACTGCTATGTTCACATATGGGTTAATCCAGCCTCTAGTGGCTGTCTCATTGACAGCCGCTAGAGGCGCTTCCGCGCTTCTCACTGTGATTTCCACAGTGAGAAGACACCAGCGTCCATAGGAAAGCATTGAGAATGCATTCCTATGGACTGGCTGAATGCATGCGTGGCACGCATTCAGCCGATGATGGCCAAAGGAGGAGAAGAGTCCCCGGCGCTGGAGAAAGGCAAGTGTTTAACCCCCTTCCTCTCCATTCAGCCCAGCGGGAGTGGGACTCTGAGGGTGGGGGCACCCTCAGGGCACTATAGTGCCAGGAAAACAAGTTTGTTTTCCTGGCACGATAGTGGTCCTTTAAGAGTATTTTACTGCAGGACATAATGGCAGCTAAATGGCTTATATTATTAAAGTGGAAGGGGGAAAGACTGCCCTCATGGGCTGATATTTAAACTTTTATGCAGAGAGATCTTTAGAACTAAACTATAAAAATGAGTGGATATAATATGTCCCCAAATATAAATTGTCCATATCAGATAAAAACTCATTAAACTGTGGACTAACTGACCTGTAATAGCATGTAAGATAGCTTATCTCACCGGCCCTTCTCCTCATCACAATTCTCTGAACTGTGTGTAGAATGTGTGTGTTTCTTAGTTAAGTTAGATATGTTCTTAAAGTACACATGTTTTAGAGATACAATTGAGTATCTAGTAGCTAGAGCTGATGACATTTATTTAAATGGAGAATTACTATGGAAATTGAATTATAGATACAATGAATTGTTCCATAAACTTCCAGTTGATGAAGGTTGTTTGATGCTCCTCTTTGATGTGTACTTTGTGTTTATACAACAAGAAGAATGTATTTAATAAAAAAAAAAAAAAAAACTAAAGTAGAAATCGCCAAGACATTGAGCTTGCAAGGATGGGCTGATGCAAGTACCATCAACTTGCAGGGAGAACGAAAGAGGATTTACCTAGGTGGCCTGTGTACTCCCATATCTTAGCTCAAACAGTCCTTATACTGTAAGCAGACAGTGATCACACCTACATGACCTCTTTTAGACCCATATCACTTCTGAACATTGACCTGAAGATTTTGTCTGGGTTATTGGCCACCCATCTCCAGATCTTCCTCCTCCCACATTGTCTCAACATGAGATAGGGTTTTGTCCATGGGCAACACCAGGCAGTGGGAGTGTTGCAGGTTCTGGAGACAGAAGCTTGATCTTCGTCCCTCTCTGACAAGTTTAGATGTCGAAAGGGCATTTGTCATGGTGGCCTGGTTGCATTTAGCAAAGGTTCTTAAGCTTTGCTACTTCGGATCCACATTTATTGCATTTATACAAACCCTACAGAATAGGCCCCGGACTTATGTAACAATTTGTATTCCCCATACTTCATACTAGAGAGGGAGATGAGACAGGGTTGCCGCTATCACCTCTCCTGGTTAATATTGCACTAGATCCACTCCTCAGAGCCATAGAATAACACCCTGACTAAACAGGTAGTTCAATAGGTAACTATTACTGGTTTCAGCTTTTGCTGTTACTTACTGTAGTTCCACCACTCCCTACATTCAGCTTACTAACATACTACTGCCAAACAGCTAAATTTGCAATAAACTGGACTAAACCAAAAACCCTTTAACTGGGCCAGGGTTCTCAGTCCCCTGCACTAAAATACCTCAATATATCTCCATTTTAACCAACACGTATATTAAAATCCATATTTGACCAAGTGAATAGGTGGCAATCTCTTCCTTATGGGAAGAATCAACTTTTACAAGATACCGGTTGTAAGTCTTCTAAAACTACTATATGTGCTTACTCTCTTGCTATCCAAGAAGGACGAGAAGACCTTTAACAAAAATGTTAGACAACTTCTTTGGAATAACCACCCAGCTAGTACAAGCTTATCTAAATTATACCAAATTAATTATTAAGTAGGTTAAAACTAATCCAATGCACACATATATAGTCCATCCTCCAAAAACACACAATGGACTGACTGAGAAACCACTCACGCTTCATCACAACAAACCTGGAGAAAGCACTAGCACAGCCATAGCACTATCAACTTTACAACACTGCCCTCATTATTTAATACTCCTCCACATACTCCAAAATCCACTTTTAGTGACTACAATAAAAGCATGGAAGTAGGCGATATGGAAACTAGACGCTCACTCAATAAAATCAAAACGTCTTCCTCTATGTAACCAAATGTTTCAGGGAGGTGAGGCTGGCCATCAAATGGCTATAACACACTACACCATTTCATTAATAAGTCAACAAAAATCCATATATTCCTTTTTAGAGCTGAGAGATTGTCATGCTTACCTGCAACTCCGCTCTTACATCTCCCAAACTCTAAAGGATCTCACTGACACCGATTGATACAACTCTTCTCAACCACATCCTCCTTACCACAGCCACTCCTACCTACACTACATCCACAGCGCTCTCATTCAACACATGAGTAACTAGTATTTCTCAATAGCAGGTACACTTTCCCACACTCACAATCAAAGACATTTTGAATGCACACTTAATGTCTAATCAAACTACTGCCAATGTCTTCCTACCAGGAAAATGAGTCTTAAAATGCTTCACTAGATATACTCCGTTCCTGCCTAATTATGTTCAATGAACCAGAAATGCAACGCAAAAAAGTTTTGAATCAGGGTTAACAAATTTGTTTGGAATCTAGGAGCCAGCTATAAAAGTTGGGAGCCAGTCATTTTCAATGAGAAAAATACAATTCTAAAAGGGACATTATAGTCACCAGAACAATTAGAGCTTGATACAGTTGTTCTGGGGTCTATAGCCTGTCCCTGCAAGCTTTTCAGTGTAAACACTGCCTTTTCCGCGAAAAGGCAGGGTTTACATTGCTGCTTAGTAACACCTTTAGTGACAGTCACTCGGACGGCCACTAGAGATTCCTGGGTCACTGCTGCAGTGTGCAGCACTCACGTTCAGTGTCTCCAAGCTCTGCATGGAGGTGCTGAATGTTCCTTGTTTCTTTAATTCAAAGCATCTCTATGAGGAGATGCGGATTGGCGCATTTGCTGCGCATGCACAAAATCCTCCAAATGCTTTCCCAAGGGAAAGCATTGGCTTAGCAGAGATCATAAAGATTGATAATCTCAGCCATGGAGGTGGGACCAGCCGCGGCGAAACTGGCATGGCGTGGGAAAAAAGGTGAGTAAAAACGGTTTCCTCATGCGATCAGAGGGGGCAGGTATCTTATTGCACAAAAACACTGACAGGCTCACACGCGCACACACACACACTCTGACAGGCTCACACACACTCACATTTTTGTTTTAAATGAAACCCACTCAGCCTCCCTACCTTTGGGAGAACTTAGTGGATCTTTCCCTGGGGTCCAGTGTGGCTGCTCTCTTCCTGCCTCCGCCAGCCGCCTCCATGCTTCCCAGGCCAGACAGCTCCAATACTTCCTGCGGCGGTGGCCTCTGCCTTCAAAGCTCCCTCAGCGGCCACATTAACTAAAGAGCTGGCAAATCCCAGTAGCCAGGGATTAAATTTCTAGATGCCGTGGCGATCTGGCGCCTGGGATTTGTCTATTCCTGTTTTAGATGTTCTGCTGAAATCGCAAACATTCACCACTGTATCACCAGTGTATAAAATTGGGAAGACTAGATGTGCCGAATGGTTCTTATCTGCCGTCACAATCTATGTTTCTATCTTGGAATGTCCAGTGAATTGTAAATTCTTGGAGGAAATTTCACATTATAAACTACACACAATCTGCCAAATCTCCCTCTTAGACCAAAAAGAAATTCAGTACCATATGGGCGGCAGTGGGACACAAGACCATATCACAGGTCTGTAGCCCATCTGACTACCTCTTGTCACTCTTATAAGAAGCCTCCTTTCCAAGACAGAGTCGAGACACACATAGCAATTATGCTGTTCCGAGAGGTTATAGTTTTGGTGGGACGAAAAATCCCACCAGGGGTGCTCAAATGATAGATTCCCAGATGCTGTAAAACTACAACTCCCATGATGCTTTGCATGCCTTTAGAATGACGAAGCATCACGGAAGCTGTAGTTTTAAAAACAGCTGTGGGTCTACCTTTTGGGCACCCCTTGTCTAGCGCATCACTCTAAAATTATATCACCTTCCTACTTTCCTTTCACCCAGTTATCCCCCCTCCATCTCCCTCTCTATTTTATTCCTCAAAATTGCAAATTTAAAATGAGAATGTTGTTTAACTAAACTACCTATGAGTATCATTGTAAATGTGATTGTGTTGTAACTTTGAAACAGGTGGGAAAGCAGGTACGGCTTAATAAATTAAGAGAGCGAGGGGGTGGATAATAAGCTTCCCCTTGCATAAGTCACCTATGTAACGGGTGCAACTAGCCCCGGCATACAAGTGCCAATATCTCTGTATGAGTATTGTTTCAATCTGAAACACTTAACATACATATTCCTCCCACCAGGATCACTGCAAATCACTGAAGTGGACATGGTGGTTGGAGTAACCCTTTAAAATTTATTAGAAAGCACAACATGGGGGACTCATGAAAATATGAAGCTGTTCAGGTTGCGGTTAAGGACTCACCACCATTCCTTGTGGACATGCAAGACACAGGAGTGTGCAGTCAGGCTGCATTGGCTTTCATTAAATAATCACTCCAGTCCCCTCAATCGCCAAGGGTTGCCATTTTGTTCTCCTACGTTTATGTGTGCGATTTGCACTTCTGTGGGATTCTTTTAAATGATGGATTGTGGGTAAATTAGCTTAGCAACTGAAATAGAACCTTACTTAAGCTCCACCCAAAAGATCACACTTTCCATAAGAAAAGGTAGTTCTAACTTATGTAAACCAAAAAAAAAAAAAAAATCAAGGTGAATACAAGAAACAGAGGGCAACATAGACTGGCAAAATATATATATATATCTCCTACAAAATGACATTGCGGTTTTAAAGGTAGCAGATTGTGCTTTTAAGTGTTCCTTTTTGTGTTTCTCAATTTCTTGTGTTGAAACTCACCAGATTTTTTTTATTTTTTTTTAGTCTATACATAAGAAAACTATGTGATCTTTGGCAATGGGCAGAGCTTAAACAAAGTTTAATTTCAGATGCTAAGCGGATTTACCCACAATCCATCAGTGAAAAGAAACTCACAGAAGGGCAAACTGCAGACTTCATGGACAGAGAAGAGCAAAATGGAGGCACCCAGGTATTGCGATCTAGCATAAGGAAGATATAGATATAGATATAGATAGAGATTTGTATATCGCATATATCTATCTCTCTGTTTTTTTTTCATAACGATTTTGTTTTGTTTTTTTAAGTAAAGGACAGGAACAGACTGAAAGCAGTCTGGGCCCTTTGGCAAACATAGGACTAGATTTTATATTTGTTACCTTTGGATAACTTAAAATTATTTATTTCCGAATATTACTATATATATATGTATTAAAAAAAATTTAAAACTGTAAACAGTGCTCAAAATATTGAAACACTTTGAAAGTTTACCCAAAAATATCAAGTCAAGGCCATAGTCCCTGGGCTTCTTTTGAATCCAGTAGAACACACAAACACACCTGCACAGTATGAGGACATATCAAAGAAGCATCAAATTGGCAGATTGTGGAAATTGTTGCACTTGAGTTTAAAGGATTTTTCTTTAAATTTTGTTTCCCATTTAAGAATGGGGAGCTGAATATAAACCTGCAAAGGAACACATCTAACTTTAAAATATTTATGTGTCCAACTTGTCTGGTTACAACTACATGTCTGTTCGTCCACCCATTGAAAAGCGCTGCGGAATTTGATGGCGCTATATAAATAACATAATAATAATGTAATTTGAGAGAAGATTAAATCAGAGACCATAAAATTATAAAACATTGAGTGATTGAGCTACAGTCACTTATCCGGAAATTATACCACTTAAAGAATCACTAAAGACAATGAAGTGGTATGGGTAAAGTGGCACTTTTGTTTTAGCCTTTCGGTGTAAAATAATATATAGCAATGTTCTGATTGAAGGGTTACACATGCCATTAGTGTCTGTCTTCCCGACAGCCACTACAGGAGCTTGCAACGCAATGACTGATTTCACTTTGGAGATGTGTCATACATCATCATCAAATGCAGCTCATTGGAGGAATTGGATTCAGTGCTTACCTATGAGAAGCATGTGATTGGCTGCACATCACACATGCACATGATTAGACTGAACGATCATTGCGGAAGTGATGCCTCCAGGATGCAGTAGCAGAGCAGGCAGCAGCACTAAGTAAGTCACTCTGCGCTTGACAACAAGTAATACTTTTTTTTTTTAAACAGATCAAAAGGGGGAAGAGGGCTTGAATCTAAATATGAACTAGAACCCCAAGTGTTAGGAATGTAGGTATAAATTTTCCTTTTAAAAGATTGAAAACTATAATTGGTGATAAACCTGTTTTCATGTGGTGCTCCATTTTAATGTATTTGCACATTAACAGGAACACAATAGTGTTAGGGATACAAATATGTATTCCGAATGCTATAGTGCTCTAGTCACAGTTACCAATAGTGAAGCATTGGGAAACTAACGTGAATGCTCAGCAAAAAAATGTGCTGCACCAATCAGATGGTCTTCTGAGATCATTTAAATAAAAGTTTTACTCTGTTATTACAGAACTGCCTCTAATCGCTGTCATATTGACAGCCACTAGAGACAGGAAACCCTCCAATGTGAACATTGCCATTCCTGCAGCGTGTCTTTAAAGGGACTCTCCAGTGCCAGGAAAACAAACAGTTTTCCTGGCACTGCAGGTCCTCTCTCCCTCCCACGCCCCTATCCCAAGTTGCTTAAGGGGTTAAAACCCCTTCAGTGACTTACCTGTATCCAGCACCTATTTCCCTCGGTGCTGGGTCAGGGTCCGCCCACACTCCTCCCCCGCCGACGTCATCTGGCAGGGGATACCTATTGAGCATGCGCGGCTGCCGGCCGGGGGAGACCTAATGCTGCGCACGCGCATTAGACCTCCCTATAGGAAAGCATTGAAACATGCTTTCAATGCTTTCCTATAGGGATTTCAGTGATGCTGGAGGTCCTCACATAGCGTGAGGACGTCCAGCGACGCTATAGCACACTTTTCATGTGCTATAAACACAGAAGTGGCGTCTAGTGGCTGTCTAGTAGACAGCCACTAGAGTTGGAGTTAACCCTGCAAGGTAAGTATTGCAGTTTATGAAAACTTTAATAATTACACTTGCAGGGTTAAGGGTAGTGGGAGTTGGCACCCAGACCACTCTAATGGGCAGAAGTGGTCTGGGTGCCTGGAGTGTCCCTTTAAGGATTTAGCAATTGACATCACAATTCGAATGAACTTGAGCACATCCCGGCCTGACTGGAGAATCATTGTCTATGCTGCCAGATATATATATTATTATTTTTTTTTTTTTTTTAATGCACCGCTTACAATTTTGTTGACCCTTTCTATAATATCCATATCTATTAGAATGGAAATCACTTCATTCAGATTACTCTGGTTTCCAAGTACGTCTTAAGGATGTTACCATTACCCAATATAATTGTACTCATTTTATCTACGACGAAGGGCTGAATCAGCCCTGTCAGAAATTGAACCTGCGATCCCCAAGGGTTGAACAGATTCTACCGATAGATATATTTTCTAAAGACAGAATATTATGTCAGAAGATAATAGGCAAATAAAATGAGGCTTTCCTGCTGTTGAGCCAATTACCGCTCAGCATTCCAATGCACAGTAAGTAAGAACAGGTTGTTTAATCTATCTAGTGATGCTGAATGCCATTGGTGCCCAAAATCTTGAGTAGGTTTAAAACCAAACATTATAAAAAAAAAAAATGCTAAGACAATTGATAATTATGATAAATACATTTGATTTTCGTAACAGGTGATTTCACATCACTTAATTTTATCATTTACCATTTTAACTCCACATAGATTAAAACAATCATGGCACAAACATGAAAACAAAACAATAACAAAAACCTCACTTTTGTAGAATTCGAAAACTCCACTTGAAAGTGGGATAACATTAAAAAAAAAAAAAAAGTATATCAGTTATAAAATGTAACCATCAATTTCCCCCAAACTTCTTTCACTTACCTGGAGGGATCTGGAAGTTGGCAGGTAACTGTATGGTAGTGGTTTGGGCAGATTTAGGCGGTGCTGCTTGCTGTGGCACAGACATCCTAGGACCCCCTGTCACTGTGGCAATGTGACTGGTCACGGGGATCACCTTGGTACCTAGAGGGGCAGACAGGGCAGCGGGCTGGGATACAGGGAGCACACTGACAGTCGCTGGGGGTTTGGCAGCCGCTTGCAGAGCTGTAATAGTGGGGTCAGTGCTCTTGACGACCCCCACTAAGGGAGCCCCCGGACCTGCCAGCGTTCCAGCCGGAGCCACAACTGGGGCTTGGTTCGCTTGCATTGTAAACAATAGCTGATAAGCAGCAACTCAGTCCCAGCATTATCTGTGAGCCCGAGCAGCGTGGCTTTACCGAGCAGAGCTGCTTTATTATAGCGTGTGCGTTACACTGTCTGACAGGGAGAGGACACACATCATGTCTGTTTACTATACGGCCAACACTTCTCTGTATCGCAATGCCTGCCTTCCCGTACACTGTGCTCCCAGAGGTCCCCCATTTACACTGTCATTCTCTCAGCCAGCAGCGTGCTGGACCTGGAGCCATGTTTATATCGGCAATGGAGCCACGCATGCGCAGAGCGCCCGGCGTGCCACCTTGCCAGTGACTCATGTTACAGCCCTGCCATGCTGCCTGTGCCGCATTATTACTAATACTTATTGGGGAGGTACATACACAGTACAATGACAGTCATAAAACATTACATTTAAAAACAGTCATAGTACCCAAGTCGGCATGAGGAAGCACGTGTCCTAAATTAATCAGAGGTTATATTGCTGTGTTAGAAGGCACGAGTTAGGCATTTAGTTGGGGATATAGGGAAAAGTGCACAATGTAAATTTATCTCCAAATTAATTTATAAAAAGAAAAAAAAAGTTTTCATTAAATCTTTAGTCTAATTCCTCCCACTTTTGCAATATGCTCACTTGCAGTCCCTTTGTCAGTTTTCCACTATTTCCAGTTTACAGGTTTATTCCAAGTGCCATGACTGCTTGAGGAGTGAAACCTGAAAAGTGGGGGAGGCAGGACCACCAGTTGGGCATGTCCCAAACTGGGTCCTGTATTGCGTCCCGGGTTTGTTACTTGGTGTCACACTTTTTGGGATAGATAGTCTTGTGTCACTTCCACTCACATTTTGCGTTGCACATGTTGCGCATGGACGAAACAATCCCCGTCTAAGGATATATGATGATGTAGTCACCGCAGGTGCAGTATGCAGGGCCTATGTGGAAGTAAATACAGAAAGAAAAAGGAAAGGAAGCTCCAATGGTGAAGTAAGTACAAATGGAAGGTCAGATGGGTAAGTAAAGTATTTACTCACATTTGCCAGAGCAGAACCTGCTCTAGTGTAAACAGCGTTGGTGGTATAATCCCCACCTGAGGATGTGATGGTGCCAGGAAGCAATATATGGATAAATAAAAAGGTATATAAAAGTATAATATAAACTATTGATTTACCAAACAAAAACAATAAAAACAGTGATAAAATACTTAACCCCTTAGATGAGAAATCGAATCAAAGTGAAATAGGTTGAGAGCTGCATGCAGCTTCATAACGGTATAACTTTGTATCACTAACATTGCACAGACACCCAGATAGCCTGAAATGCCTCGCAGGGAATTCCGGCAAGAGTTCTACAAAAGTCCTACCACCTCGACTGTACTAGGGGTTAACAAGATATGCATAGCAGCTGTGAATATATTGCGCACTCAATATCTTATGCAGTCTCCTATTAACTAAAACTCTCTACCCTGGAATTTCTGACGTACACCCGTTATAAGATTGGTGAATTGTACTCATGTCATGTTTTTGCTTGTTATAACTTTGTATCACTAACATTGCATAGACACCCAGATAGCCTGAAATGTCTCGCAGGGAATCCCAGCAAGAGTTCTACAAAAGTCCTACCACCTCGACTGTACTAGGAGTTAACAAGATATGTATAGCAGCTGTGAATATATTGCGCACTCAATATCTTATGCAGTCTCCTATTAACTAAAACTCTTTACCCTGGAATTTCTGATGTACACCCGTTATAAGATTGGGGAATTGTACTCATGTCATGTTTTTGCTTGTTATTGTTGTAATACCTCTTGCTATGCTAT
Source organism: Pelobates fuscus (assembly GCF_036172605.1). NCBI lineage: Eukaryota > Metazoa > Chordata > Amphibia > Anura > Pelobatidae > Pelobates > Pelobates fuscus. The sequence goes on from NC_086320.1 coordinate 109,084,866, forward strand.
CCAAAATAAAAATAAAGATTGTCTACAAAAAAAAAAAAATACTTAACCCCTTAAGACCGCAGCCAAATGTACAAGTTGTGATCCAAAAAAACCGTAAACAAAACCTGGCATTTGCGCTACATGTCTGTCCAACCGTAATTCACCTCTTTCATATTAAATGCACCCACACTTATTATATATAATTTTATTCAGGGGAAACAGGGCTTTTGTTTAACATCAAATATTTAGGTATGGAACATAATTTAATATGAAAAAAATATTACAAAAATTAGAGAAAATATGATTTTTTTAAATTTTTTTAGTTCTACGTGACATTCTAACTGTGAATGTCATAATACTGTTTGCTTTTACTGCAATACAATACACATATTTGTATTCAGCGATGTCTCACGTGTAAAACAGTACCCCCTATGTACAGGTTTTATGGTGTTTTGGGAAGTTACAGGGTCAAATATAGCGTGTTACATATTTCAGTTTTTTCACATTGAAATTCGCCAGATTGGTTACGTTGCCTTTGAGACCATATGGTAGCCCAGAAATAAGAATTACCCCCATGATGGCATACCATTTGCAAAAGTAGACAACCCAAGGTATTGCAAATGGAGTATGTCCAGTCTTTTTTAGTAGCCACTTGGTCACAAACACTGGCCAAAGTTAGTGTTAATATTTGAAAATGCAAAAAACTAATTTGAATGCAAATTTTGGCCAGTGTTTGTGACTAAGTGGCTACTAAAAAAAAAACCATACCCTATTTGCAATACCCTGGGTTGTCTACTATTGCAAATGGTATGCCATCATGGAGATAATTTTCATTCCTGGGCTACCATACGGTCTCAAAGGCAACCTGGCGAATTTTAATGTGAAAAAACTGAAACGCAAACCTTATATTTGACTCTGTAACTTTTGAAAACACCATAAAACCTGTACATGAGGGGTACTGTTATACTCAGGAGACTTCGCTGAACACAAATATTAGTGTTTCAAAACAGTAAAACGTATCACAACAATTATGTCGTCAGTGTAAGTGCCATTTGTGTGTGAAAAATGCAAAAAATGTCACTGTCACTGACGATATCGTCGTTGTAATATATTTTACTGTTTTGAAACACTAATATTTGTGTTCAGCGAAGTCTTCCGAGTAAAACAGTACCCCCCATGTACAGGTTTTATGGTGTCTTGGAAAGTTACAGGGTTAAATATAGTGCTAGCAAATTAAATTCCCTAAAGTTTCAGCATGGGTTGTCAGGCAGGTCCCGCTAATTGTAATTAATAAAAGGACCTAATTATGTAAAATTATTACATAAATATATGCGTAGAATTATTATATATATAGGTGTGTATATATATGTGTGTGCATATATATGTATATAATTTTTTTCATTATTTTTATTTATATATAGGTATATATTTAGTGATATATACGTATATACTTATGTATATAGATATATATATTATTTCGTTCTACATGTATTTTGATATCAATATATATATATATTAATTTTAAAATACAGTTAGAACGAAATTTCGCATGTTTATATATTTTTTATCTATTTATTTTGTATTATTTTTTTTATTTAATTTTTTTTTTTTTTTTAAATTCTTTATTTTTGCACACGATGGGTAAGGCAAGATTCATACAGCTTGGAGGCTTGCGCAGAAGCCAAAATATACACAAACAGTTTCGTAAATGCGACAATGCAACAACAGCATGTAGCACAAGCCACCTTGATAATTCTATTCAACCTGCCCCCCATCGGGGGTTTTTAATAGTGTATATAGCATAAGTATCAAAATTCCTCACTTTTGCCCGAGGGTGTCATAATAAGAACGGTGCTATTGTGTGTCCTGCTTATAAGCCTCAGTGGAAGAGATCGGTCTGTGGAAAACAGTCTTAACGACAGCTGTCCCCCAGACACGCTTATCCCTAGTTTCCGTGGCGCCGGATCCCCATCGGGGATTTGGATTTATGCTGTACTTTTTGGCTGTTGTCTTCCATCATCTATTCGAATAAAGGGCCAGGAATGTAAGGTAACGTGTCCGGTTAGCGTGAAACCACATTAGTGATACAAGAGGTCACCTAATAGCCATAGCCAAACCATCCCGAGCTTCCCCGTACAGGTCGTCACAGTCAGCTGCCTCTAGTTGGAGGAAGTGTATATGACTCGGGGAATTACCCATTATCCCACAAGGTGTCTGGCAGGAAAAAGGCATCCAGAGAATATGGTATCTCCGCATTCCCCTATCGCACCGATCGTATCTGAGGAGATGTTGGGTATACAGGCAAATTGAGGAACCAAGAAGGATGAGACCTTCAATAAAAAGAGAAAGCCTACCCCCGAAACCCGATGATGAGAAATCCGGGGTGGTTATAGGAGAGAGAGAAGTAAAAGATCAGAAGAAGAGAAGAGAAAAAGAGGTGAGGTGCTGGAACCGGGACGCAGCGAGTGCGGGGCAACCAACCAGGGGCGCCACGCGACCGGCAGTGGGAGAGCCCGAGAACCCCCCTGCCCCATCCTCCTGGTGATCATAATCCGTTTACGCAGATCCTGCTACGCTATTATCCCAGGGCTCCCAGAGTTTTATGAACTTCTCTGTCGTACCCTTCACCCGTGCCGTCAGGTCGTCCATCAGTCGGCAGTCTCGGATCCGTGAGATCACGCCTGAGATCTCTGGACCTTCCGGGGAGAGCCATGCTGTCGCGATAGTACGTCTAGCCCCGAGGGTTAGTTTATGTACCAATGTCTGCTCCCGTTTGGTCCACCCGTCAATGGGTCTATTCAGTAAGTACACCCATGGATCCAGTAGTAGGGGTTTGTGGAAGGTCTGAGTCAGTAAGTCCTCTACTGCCTTCCAGAAGCTACGTAGTTTTGGACAATCCCACCACATGTGGAGGTATGTACCTTGGTTACCACATCCCCTCCAGCAATCATCGGTATCCAGTTTGTGCATCTTATATAGTTTGACAGGGGTGGTATACCAACGGAACATAGTCTTCCATGATTGTTCTTGGAGAGTGACGCAGACGGAGGAGTTCTTATTAGCCTCCCATATATCCTGCCATTCCACCCCCTCCAGAACCTCTCCCAGATCTGCCTCCCACTGGTCGGCGTAGGTCAGACGTCCCCATTCTTTGTTCTCCGAGCTAAGGTGGGCGTACAAGAGTGTGATCATACCCTTAGGGACGGATCCTTCTCGGCACAGCTTTTCATAGAATGTCATCCCTGTTTGCGCAGCTCCCTTTATATGGGGTTTTTTGGCGAAGTCTCGAATCTGAAGGTAGCGAAAGAAGTCTGATGGTGTTAAGTGGGAGTCCCGTCTAAGGTCGTCAAACAGGATTATCTGTCCGTGGCGGTAAAGTTGGTGAATCCGCCTTAACCCTAGTCCCTCCAGATTCCTAAAATCTCCAGGAGCCATTCCCGGTGGAAATTCCCTGTTACGGAGGATCGGGGTCAAGGGGGAGGGGGAAGAGGACAGACCGTATTTGCAATTAGTCTCGTCCCAAATGCGGAGCGAGTTCTGGATGGACGGGCAGAATGCCCGTGTCAGAGGCCTGTATTCCTTCGGGACCCACATAGTAAAGTGGGGGACGTCGCTCCCCATCATCCTGGACTCCATCTCCACCCATCTCCTCTCCCCTGTCGGCGAGTGCCACATCGCAACCTGAGTCAACTGGGCTGCCAGGTAGTAGAAGTAGACGTTTGGTAGGCCCAGGCCCCCTCTATCCCTACGTCTGTAGAGGACTTGGCAGGATATCCTATGTCTCCTATTCTGCCATATAAATGCGCTGATTGATCTTTGTAATGGTATCAGTTGGGTTTTCGTAACTCGGATCGGCAAGGCTTGGAATAAGAACAGGATGCGCGGGAGGACGTTCATTTTAACCGAGTTAATCCGTCCGATCCAGGAGATGGGCTTGTCCGTCCACTTCTCCAGGTCTCCGGTCAGAGTGCGTATCACGGGGTCGTAATTAGCAGAGTATAGGCGCAGAGGGTCGGCCGTAAGTTGTATACCCAAGTATTTCAGGGCATCTCTTTCTATTTTGAGGCCATAGGTCTCTTGAACGCGGTGAACGGTGGCATCGGACAAATGGATCGGCATTGCGCTGGTCTTGCTCATGTTGGCCTTATAACCCGACATCGCGCCATACTCTCTTATAACTCCTTGTAGAGCGGCCATGGAGTCCAGGGGGTTAGTAACGGTAAGGAGGATATCATCGGCGTATGCCGATACGGTGAACTCACTATCCCCCACCCGTGCTCCACGTATGTTTGGGTGATGCCTTATGGCTTGGAGCAAAGGTTCCAGGGCCAGTACAAATAAGAGGGGGGAGAGTGGGCAGCCCTGTCTAGTACCGTTAAATAGCCGAAACGGCGTCATAGGGGCTCCCGTGATCCGCACTTGTGCCTGAACGTTGTGGTACATGGCCTTTGTGGTTGTTATGAATTCATCCGGGAACCCCAGGTGTTTCAGTACCGTAAATAGAAATTGCCACCGCACCCTGTCGAAAGCCTTTTCTGCGTCGATAGCTACCACCAGCGTCGGTACTTTCGATGTCACTTGTTGCCAGATCAAGCCTATATTCCTCCGAGTGTTCTCAAACAGCTGTCTATCCTGAATAAAGCCAACCTGATCGGCATGCACCAGAGAGGTCAGTAACGGGTTTAGTCTATCTGCTTGTATTTTCGCCAAGATCTTAAGATCATGGTTGATCAGCGAGATAGGCCGGTAGTTTTCAGGTGCGAGCGGGTCCTTATCGGGTTTGGGTATCAGTACCATTGTAGCTAGGGCCATTGTTGGATCCAGCCGACCCCCCTGCCGGAGGTCGGTAAAGAGCCTGGTCAGTGGAGGCACTAATTCTTCCCTAAATATTTTATAATAAGAGCCCTCGAAACCATCAGGTCCCGGTGCCTTATTGCTTTTTAAGTTAGAAATGGCTTTACTTACCTCCTCCTCGGAGATATCCGCCGCGAGGGCAACCGCGGCTTCCCCCTTAAGTTTGGTCATCCCAAGTTTATTAAGGTATTCAAGTATGATCTCTTCCTCACCTACCTCACTCGTCTGCTGGTCCGGCGTATGGTTGTATAATTGTTTATAGAAGTTTTCAAACACCTTAGCGATCTCATCGGGTCTCGTTTTGGTCGATCCGTCTGGGTGTCTTATGGCTGTTATATGAGAATGTTCCTGTCTGGGTCGCAGAGTCCTGGCAAGGAGCGAGTCCATTTTGTTGGATTTCTCGTAAAAGGACCGCCGCGACCATACCATGGAGCGCGCTGCATCGTCTAGCAACAAGGTCCGGATGTCCCTCCTGACGCCCTCCAATCGTTCGAGTGTCACCGTATCTGGGGCCGTTTGGTGTTTCAGTTCAAGGGTCCTCAGTCGTTCCAGTAGAGTTTCCAATTGAAGATGTTTCAGTTTCTTACGTCTAGTAGCCAGCTTTATGAGGGAGCCCCTGATGACAGCTTTGTGGGCTGCCCAGATCGTGCTCGCGGAGACGTCTGGGGTATCGTTCATGTCAAAGTATTCATGGATGTCTCGACGGATCTGTTCCCTCAAAACGGGATCCTGTAGCAAGGAAGTGTTCAACCTCCAATTCCATGGAGAGGCCACGCAAAGGCTGCCCAAAGTAATGGTCACATCGGCATGGTCGGACCACGAGATGTTACCGATTCTCGAGTCGACTATCCTGGGCATCCCTGTTGCATTGGCGAAAAAGAGATCGATCCGTGAATACGTACCATGCGGTGCCGAATAGTACGTGTACTCCTTATCCCCCGGATGGTGGGCGCGCCAGACATCCACCAGGCCAGAGTCCGTCAGAAACCGGTTAAGCATTTTATTTAATTTTTTAACGTATTTATATATTTATTTATTTTTTATTATATATAAATATATATATAATAAAAATTATATATATATTTAATCAATATCATTGTACGTGTATTTTGATATTAATATATATATATATAATTATGTATATATTAATATTAAAATACATGTAGACAGTGTATGTATATTTATGTGTATATGTGTATATATATACTTAGATCATATATATAATAAATATATATATGATCTAAGTATATATAATCTTATTTTTACACTGTTTTAACGGATTTTATTTGAATTTCAGACAGCAGGGGGAGTACCTGTCATTACTTGCGATCACATGGCCCTGGGGGGCCGAAGAGGACGGAGGGGGACTCCCTGGGCTCCGAGGTAAGTCCCCCATACCGCGATCGCCGGCGTGGGATCGCCGGCGACCGGGTAAGTACATAAGACCGCAGGACGTTCTATGCCGCCCTGCGGATTTTAGAGCCATCTAAATAAGGACGGCATAGAACGTCCTGCGGTCTTAAGTGGTTAAAGGCATCCCACTTAACGCGTTTCACCTCTCCAAGGCTTCTTCATAAGTGTGGTTAGGTAAAGTTCTGTTTATATAGAGTATCTGTAATTGAAGATTGCTTCCTGGTGAGAATGATTGCTGATTTCCTGTACCCATTCTGCACTGTCCCAGGTCCCTAAACTGCAATAATTATCTTTGAGGGTTAACTCTACCTTTTAACTCTACCTCTAGTGGCTGCATACCAGACAGCCACTAGCGGGACTTCCGGGTTGTTAGGCTTTTGGTCTTGCTATGCATGAGGACATCCAACATCATGTAAAACCCCAAAGGAAATCATTATACACAGTCTCATTTCCCTTCCCAGCAGCTCCCCTGTCTAAAACTCGCGAGCCCCGCGGCCGTCAGAGCATTGCCACGGGTTACCATGGCAATGCTCCACGCATCATGCAGGCCACAAGATTTGAAGACAGTAGCTGCTCAGAACAAACACTACATCCACTACACAAACACACACACTCTGCATTCACTATACACACACACTACATCCAGTGCACAAACACACTCTGCATGCACTATACACACAGCATCTAATACACACAAACACTACATCCACTACACAAACACACACGCTCTGCATTCACTATACACACACACTACATCCACTACACAAACACACATTCTGCATGCACTAAACATGCCGCATCTAATACACACAAACACTACATAAACACACACTACATCCACTAGACAAACACACACTCTGCATCTAATTTACACCTCACACATTACACAAATGTACAATCTGCATCCATTATACACACAGCATCCATTACACACACACACCGCATCCACTTTACACATGCACTCTGCATCCACTACACACATTCTACATCCACTATACACACACCACAATCAGTACACACACTGCATCCCTGTGGGCGGACTTAAGGGCGGCCCTGTGGGCAGACTTGGGGGCAGGCCCCAGGGGGCCCAGACCTTGAGCTGTGTCAGGGGCCCCAAAATTTCTTATGGCAGCCCTGTCAACAAGTCAGTGATGTTTAATGAGTCTCACAGCAGTTTACTGAACCTGTGGCAGACTACACTCTGCCACACAGTGTTAAGTGGAAAGCTGATCAATGAACTGCAACTCCCGTGCAGAGGTTTATGGTGTATCACCATATCATTGGAAACTATTCAAGCACCGGGACTAGCTGAGAGTTGTTCATCCATTTCCTGGATTGGTGAGAGCACAGCAGAATCTGCTTGAAGATAATTATCTTTTTATAGCTATATAATGCATTAAAGGGATAATGTAGTGCCAGGAACACAAAGCTGTATTCCTGGCACTGACGATCACTCTGCCTCCCCACTCCCTCACGCCCCCTTCTTCCCGGTAAATAAAGGTTTAAAAACCCTTTATTTACTTACCTGATCCCAGCGCCGACAGCCCTCGGTGCTGGGTTGAAGCTCCACCCCTCCTCCATCCCTTGACGAAAGAGGTCGAATGCGCATGTGCAGCAAATGCAGCGCGCGCATTAGATTTCCCCATAGGAAAGCATTGAATCAATGCTTTCCTATAGAGAAAAATCTGACGCTGGAGGTCCACATGCAGAGCGTGAGGACGTCCAGCATCAGATAACGGACCAAAAGTCTGTTAAGATTCCGCAAGCGCCCCCAGTGGCTGTCTGGTAGATAGCCACTGAGGGTAGACTTAGAGCTGCAATGTAAACATTGCAGTTCACTGGAACTGCAATGTTTAACATTGCAGCACTAGGTGCATAAGGGACACAGCACCCAGACCACTTCAATGAGCTGAAGTGGTCTGGGTGCCTAAAGTGTCCCTTTAACCCCTTAAGGGCACATGACATGTGTGACATGTCATGATTCCCTTTTATTCCAGAAGTTTGGTCCTTAAGGGGTTAAAGTAACAGTAACTTTTAAAAATAGGTACCCAACCAAAGAAAATATGCATTTTATTTAATTTTCCTTTGGGGTAGATGAAATATTGGCTTGTAATAGATGGAGTATCTAAATTGTTTGTAATTGATTAGAGGATTTCTTGGTCAATTCCTGACAATTCCCAGATCAGTGAATAATCTTGAAAGACTCATTAATATATCACATATCCCTTGGCTTCCCCCCTTAATATACCCAAGTTAATGTCACATCCCATTGCATGCCTCAATTAATTTATCCAATCATATTACCCAAATTGATCTCATCCAGTCATCTCCACTAAAGTTCTTCACTCCCTCTCCTTAGCAACATACCTCATTCATCTGACTGTAGCCACATCCCCTCCAATTTCATGACACTATAGCTACATCCCCCATGTTCACATACATAAAAGTACACCCCTCCAAATTCGTGTCCCTACAGTCACACCCCACTTAAGGTCATGTCCCTACAGTATGCCTCCCAACAACGTGGGACACTTTAATTTTAGTGGTGTGAGTGGGGCTTGGCCAGCGGCGGGATTGTACAGACAAATTTTAGGTGACTTACTATTAACAATTTATTGTTCTAAAATGTAATTTAGAATATGAACAATGTATCTTATTTACGCAGACTGAATTCTAACCACATTTATTGTAGTTTAAATACACATTAATGAGAGTATTATTGCTGTGGAGCTTTGTTATAACAAATAACAACAATAGGGAGATCCTAGAAAAGAGGGAAATTAGGATAGAAAAGAGGGACGTTTCAGCTCCGGTTTTGGGCCCAAAATAGGGACTCCCTAAATAGGCAGGTAGGAGGCACGCTACATGCACATGCGATAAGTTCATATCCAAGTTCATGTCCTTACAGACACATGCTCACAAGTTCATGTTTCTGCTTCTCTCTCCTCCCCACACAGTTCATCTCCTCACAGCTCCCCACAGCTTTCAGTTCTACTCCCTGTGGCCACATGCAGCCCATGTCATTTTACCTCTGGGCACATCCCTCATCTACCAGTTCTCCCTACATCTACATCTGTAAACTCACACACATTTACTCTTCAAAGACCACTGCTTGCTGGTCCGTCTCTCTATTTATATGTCTGGCTGCCCTGAAAACAAGGCTTGTTTCTTATAGGTCACCTACAGAAATGCAAAAAGGATTTTATCCTTGTGGCATATGTAATTCATGAAAACACACTAACCTTAACAATAAAAGTGTAAAACGTTTTAAATCAAATGTCACCGAAAAGTCCTTTAATATAAAATCCGCTATCTCCTGTCATTCCAAAGGTGTGATTTATTTACTAGCATGCAACTGTGGATTCCAATATGTGGGAAAAACCTCTAGAGCTTTAACCCCTTCCCAACCTCGAACGTACCAGGCATGTCCGACAAAAAATGGTCGTTAACAACTGCGGACGTACCTGGTACATACGATTGCAAATAGGCACTTACCTGATAGCTGGCGAACTCCCGCCGGCGATTGTGATGTGGGGACTTGCCTGGCATCCCAGGCAGTCCCCCTGTGGCTGATCCGGCACCCCTGGGCCATGTGATCACGGGGTCCTCGCGATCACATGGATGGAATAGCCAGCTTGTGCAGTGCCTGCAGGGGGAGTGCCTGAGCTCTCAGGCTGTCCCCCTCATGCCTGCAAAAAAGTTTTAAAAGTTAATACAAGTTTTTAAAAAGTTTAATAAAGTCTGTAGACATGCTTGGCGGAAGGTGGAGGGGCGCAAGGTCTCTAACATCCACCAGCTCTGTGATGTCATCATGGAGGAGTGGAAGAGGACTCAGGTGGCAACCTGTGATGCTCTGGTGAACTCCATGCCCATGAGGGTTAAGGCAGTGCTGGAAAATAATGGTGGCCGCACAATATATTGACACTTTGGGCCCAATTTGGACATTTCCACTTAGAGGTGTACTTACTTTTGTTTCCAACAGTTTAGACATTAATGGCTGTGTGTTGAGTTATTTTGAGGGGACAGCAAATTTACACTGTTATACATACTGTACATTTACTACTTTACAGTTTAGCAGAGTGCTATTTCTTCAGTGTTGTCACATGAAAAGATATAGTAAAATATTTACAAAAATGTGAGTGGTGCACTCACATAGCTATATATAAATAAAAATAATAATAATTAAAAAAAAATGCACTCCAACCATAAAACAATTAGAATACCCGGTGCTCTGGGGGCTAGTAGTATATAAGGAAAAAATACCGGCACTCCTGGGATTTTCAAAATACAATCTTCTTTATTCAGAGAAACCACATCAACGTTTCAGCTCCGCTTAGGAGCTTTAATCAGGACACTCATATCACTTAGAATGAAGAAGCATATATAGAACAAACAATTAAAAATAATTACTTACTCACAGATGATCTAGATTTCCCTTTCCCGCCAGGTCCGTCCAGGTTGCCTGCGCACTCACCAAACACTTCCGGGTCCGCGATCACATGACCCGGAAATACGGACTAAATGAAATGCAATTGAATAGCTATGACATGTCGCTGGGGCAACCATAGACGCACAAGTCTCATTGGATGCTCCCGCATGTACTGGAGCCGATCAGAGTCAATTCAAAGTTTTATACGAAACAATGTGTTTAGAGTAAGGGTTGCCAGGCAACAAGGACGCACCCAGGGGCTGAAAGAGGAAAATACAGGTTAAATAGTGTACTTTAATCGGACCTCTAAAAATAAAACGAATGAATAATAAATATTGAGAGTTAAATCAGTGAAATGTGTTCAAACAGAGCAATAGAGCTCAAGGAAATCTGATATCTCAAATGTGACTAGTGTCTACTCTTATTATAGGGAGTAGGAAATTAGTTCCCCAACGTGTGCTGTATAAATAAATAGTAGTGATCATAAAGATTAAATTAGGTATTAGCCAGTATATATATTAGGGGCTAATAAACAAAGATTATAAGAAAATAATAATAATAAAGAAACAATAATAAATACATAAAATAATAAAGTGAAGATTGGATAATCAAGACAAAAAACTCAAAATAAAGCTAAGAAGTCCCCTATATAGAAAATATTGTTAATGATAACACCTGTAAATGAATAATCTGTGAACAAGTATCTACATATATATTTCAATGTTTAAAAAAGTAACAGTCTACATAGAAAATAAAAATTAAAAATCAAAACAACAGAATGACCAAACCTATATATCATCTCAATATAAGGACCTTAAATAAATTTCTATACCAGCATAGCCAGTTTTTATCTCCCACTTACGGGAGGGGATGTCCTCCAATTGAAAATATTGTACCAAATAAATTTACAAAAACACTGAAAATGAGTTTTTCTCATTCAGGCCTCTGGGTGACCGGGTTCCCAGTGGGAAAATCCAATAGGATTTTTAGAGTTCCAACATCAATATAGAAAGAACAAAAGGTTAACTGTGGTGCTATATTACACAGAATTCCTAGGGTTTTTAAAGTGTTCCCTTATAGACACTCACAATATAATAATGAAAGAAAAGAAAAAAAACCAAAAGGAAAAAGACTGTGTGATTCACCATAAAGTGATAATAAAAATTGATACAAACTGGATATCTTAGATGTATTCAATATGAATATCTATAGAAAGAATATAAAAATATATAGTGTAATATGGTTAACACATATGAAAGGTGGGGGTGGTAGAGAACTCACAAAATCAAGATGAATTCAGGCGTATCTCCCCTAATAGGGAATAATAGCGATGGAATGGACTTCCAGCGATGTAACTCCTGATGTAGAATGATCAATATTCTTTGCTCACTCAAAGTAAAGGAAGAGAAATGATGGTGCAGATTGTATAAAAAGTATTACAATTTATTACAAATATTGCACTTACAATGTTGCAAATAAAAGACAGCTTGTCTCCACACCAAGGTGGTCTCCATGCAAATCAGCCAATCGGATCACAGCAGGAAATAGCAGACAGTTGCAGCAATCAAAATTAAAATAAAGTGAATAAATTAAAAACAAAAGTTCATATGAACTAGATGAACAGGTCCTCTCAACCTTAAGATGTATTGCTATTGAGCATGTTCCCATTCCGGCCCGAGGGGGGAATAGAGGTAAAATACTTCTACAGAGGGAGTCCTATTGGATTTTCCAGCTGGGAACCCTGAAAATACAAAATAACAATAATATATAAAGTGATACAAAAATAGCACAAAACATAAATAATAAACAATAATAGTTTACCAAAATTCTCACAAGCCTAACCGGGCAGAAACAGGAATCAAAAATAATTTTGAATTGTGCTGGCTCTGCCCATAATCTGCCTCCCCTATGGGGAAGCATTGGGATTGGCTCAGAACAACACTTCTGATTATGTCAGCAGACAGCTTGCTATTCTGAGGCAGACAGGGGCAGAGCCAGTAGCTTCAGGCTTGAATACAAGTAAGATTTTACTATATTTAGGAATGCAAGAGTGGGTCAGGGGTGGCTAGACTGTTGTTTTAACACTATAGGGTCAGAATATATGTTTGTGTTCCTGACCCTATATTGTTCCTTTAACGGTAAGAAAATTTTAAAATGGTCTGGTCACTAAGGGGTTAAATGTTAGAATATGCAAACATATTGCAAATATAAAGAGAGGTTTTATCAACCACAGTGTGTCTAAGAACTTTTTGAAAAAGCATAATTCAGATCCAAAAGATCTGGAATTTTTTGCTATTGAGCAGGTGACTATACATTGGAGAGGAGGAGATTTTTGCAAAAAATTAAGCCTACAACTAAACAGGGGAATTTTTTAAATGCGCACTTTAATACCAATAGCTCTTAATATAGACTTTGAGATCAACTCCATTTTATGATCTTAAATCCACTTATTGCCCCCCTTTTTTATGTCTAAGAAACATTTTTGTAAGAATTTTTTTATAAAAGATTTTTATAAATTTTTTAATCTTAATAATCCATTACAAAGTGCACCTTCTCAATGCAATGCAATTTTTGCCTGTATATGTACAATTTGTAACACACATTATATTTCTCCCTATGTTTATCATGACACTTTGGACTTTTTTCCTTCATTCAAAATGGCGTCTGGGGACACACAAGACAACTGTATTGTCATAGTTGTATGCCCCCGTTTTGAATTCAGTTCCAGGACTTATATTAAGAGCAACATCATCCTTGCCGGAGTGGAAGGAGACTGTTGAACTAGCCGGATCAACATATCTTTAAAAACGGGACGAGGCGGAAGTGCGTCACCGGAAGCAGACGTACCGCCATCTTGGTAATCCAGATGGATTAATTTCATCAGGGGAAATAGACGCTCCACCATCATGGAAACCTCGGGGAAGTGACTATTAGCCACATTGAGGGAGGCAAGATCAGAATAATGCCGAAAACCGGAAGTATCACCATCTTAGTGGCGGCAGATTACTTCCAACTATGGCCATATTTGGGTATCAAATTACCCAGACAGTAGCCACACCTGTTCCTATACCTGGCAGGGAGGTATATGTAGGTGTGCAAAGGTAAGACTTACTGCACCTGAGGAAGATTATAAATATGGTTGAAACGCATTGTGCCTTTTATATATTATATTTTGTTTGTTATTTTAATAATTGATGTAATAAATCCCAACAACAAGAGGACATATTCTTAAATTAGAGGGGCAAAGGTTTAAAAATAATTTCAGGAAGTGTTACTTTACAGAGAGGGTAGTGGATGCATGGAAAAGCCTTCCAGCTGAAGTGGTAGAGGTTAACACAGTGAGGGAGTTTAAGCATGCGTGGGATAGTCATAAGGCTATCCTAGACTTAAGATAAGGCCAGGCACTAAGTAAAAGTATTTCAAAAATTGGGCAGACTAGATGGGTCGAATGGTTCTTATCTGCTGTCACATGCCATGTTTCTATGTTTTTAACAACTTACATCTGGTTCCTGAATTCCTGGAAAAGGCTTTCAAGTCTGCTATCCTGGGAGAAACAACCAAACCCTGCTATCCCAATAAGTGGATGAAATGCTCCTATACTTCAGAGCCTAACTTATTTGGCTCTGAAAATTGTGTGTGCTATTTTTTCTCACTAATCCTATTTTGCTGTAACAGTATACACTATGTCATGTTTTATATTCACTGTATACATGGCCCACAGTTAAAGGGACACTATAGTCACCAGAACAACTACAGTTTATTGAATTTGCTCTGGTGAGTAGAATCATTTCCTTCAGGCCTTTTGCTGTAATCACTGTCTTTTCAGAGAAAATGCAGTGTTTAAATTACAGCCTAGTGATAACTCCACTGGCCACTCCTCAGATGGCTGTTAGAGATCCTTCTTGGGTCATGGCTGCCGACAATGCATCCAAACATTCAGTGTCTCCACCCTCTGCATGCAGACACTGAACTTTCCTCATAGAGATTCATTGATTCAATTCATCTCTATGACGAGATGCTGATTGGCCAGGGCTGTGTTTGAATTGTGCTGGCTCTGCCCCTGACCTGCCTCTTTGTCAGTCTCAGCCAATCCTATGGGGAAGCACTGTGATTGGATCAGGCCACCACTTCTAATGATGTCAGCGGACTGCTTGTTTTTCTGAGTCTAACAGCATGCAGAGTTACAGCTTCAGGCTTGAATACAGTAAGATTTTTACTATATGGAGACATGAGGGGCCCAGGGGGGCTAGATGGTGGTGTTAACACTATAGGGTCAGGAATACATGTTTGTGTTCCTGACACTATAGTGAGCCTTTAACCCCTTAAGGACCAAACTTCTGGAATAAAAGGGAATCATGACATGTCACACATGTCATGTGTCCTTAAGGGGTTAAACATAATTATTGAAAATAGGACCCATTTGTGAATATCTAGCAAAAAGGTAAAATATAATCTGAATTTTGCGCTTTCAACCTTTTTTCCATTTTTCACCTAGGAATTCTCACTGGATTAAAAAAGGGCCCTTAACTGGACTAATTACAGCACAGCAGCACAAAGAACATTATAGCAATTAAAGAAAAACATTAAATATAGAGTTTGTTGGGAGATTACCTCCAAAACTAAAGCCGCCTGCCTGGCAGAGGACAGACAGCCCAAAAAGAAGACATGTCTTGACAAAACTAAATGTATGGTAACCTTATGTAAATGGAATGAGATACTTGACGATGGGTCATAAATTAAGGGAGTCAGAGGCATAACTAGAAACTCAATAGTGTTAAAAAAAACACTTTAGGTGCTGGCCCACTTGCCACGCTTAAAGAGGGTTAAAACTTACATTTATTTCTCCGCAGCTAAGGTCTTGCCGTGGATGGCTCTCTCCCCCGCTACGCTTTCTTTGCAACGATCATCAAAATGACAATGTCAGGCAATCCAATACTTCCCCATAGGAAGGTATTGGGAAGCTACTGCACATGTGCAGAAAAACTGTGATGTGCCAATCAGCATCTCCTCACAGAGATGCATTGAATTAATCCATCTCTATGAGGAACATTCAGCGCCTCCATGCAGAGCGTTGTGCAGCTCTGCCCCTGGAAGCACCTTTAGTGGCTGTCTGAATGACTGCCAATAGAGATGTTCCTAGGTAGTATTATAAACACTGCCTTTTTTCTGAAAAGGCAGTGTTTACATTAAAATGCCCGCAGAGACATACTATACACACCAGAACAACTACACTAAGCTGTAGTTGTCCTGGTGACTATTGTGTCCTTTTAACTTAGTTAGTCCTGCTCTTTTCTGTCTATTCTGCCACCTTTTCTAGTTTGGCCTATGCTAATTTTGAAAAGAACTTTACATTGCCAAACAGGATGATCTATGGGCTAAGGCTAAGGATATGTACCTAAAAATGAACATTAATACATGCAAAATCTGGTGTTCAGTTACAAAACTGTGCTGTTAGTGAAATAACATAGGGATTATAATATGTTCGTCACTGTTAGATTAAAATGAAGACCTGTTTTGCTAACTTATCTCCCAAGCGTACCGCAGATCTGACTCCATGCATTCAAAAACAAAATTTGTGCTGATGTACTATTGCCATACCTTCTCTTAATAAGTTGATATATCCTGCATGATCCTGCTGATGTGGCGACACACGCTCGCTTGTTATCCTTTTGTTATCTTATTATGTTTTATTTCTTGTTTTGCTGTTGCAAAGTATAACACCTCAAAACCTAAACCTTAAAAAGTCAGTTCGCACAGACGGCATAACGACTGTTCTAAACCATAATTCTCCTACTGATATGCTTTACCTGTACTCTAGTATTTAAAAAATAGTGCTGAATCCTTATATGTCATGACATTGCCTAATCTGATATGTATGCATGAGTTTGCTGCAGCTGTTGTGGCTCACCAAACATGATTTTATCAACTATAAGCACATCAAAAATAAAGAATTATAAAACGAAGATGGGTGGACCTGGAGTCGCTGATGACAGGTCAGGACCTCCCACAATTTTTCATATGGGCACCCAAATCCCAAAGAGCCATGCTAAGAACCGCGAACCCAGCCATACTCAACTCCATTCAGATATGGGACCAAACTAAAACGAAGTACACCCTCAGTACCCAATTATCCCCCATGACACCGATCCTTAGAAACAGGGCCTTCCCCCCGGGAATGAGGGCAGGTGACTACAAGGGGATAGAAGCCACAGGGCTCCAAAGATATACCCACCTATATATAAACCAACAAGTGGTCACTTATGAACACCTAGCCACCAAAGCCACCTTACATACCAGAGACTACTTTAGATACATGCAAATCAGAGACTTTGCACACAAACCCGACGTACGGAAAGCAGCCCTAACACCATTAACTTTCTACGAAAAACTATGCTACAACGAGACAACACAAACCAAACTCATCACGCTAATGTACAACCATCTCATAGGGGCCCCAGACGGAGAAGACGCACTGCGTTATACCAAACAGTGGGAAACCGACCTGGGGGAGACACTAGAGGGCACGGAGTGGCAGGAGATATGGGAAGCATGCACCAAAACCACAATCTGTATAACACTTCAAGAGCAATCCTATAAAACACTATTTAGGTGGTACATGACACCGGTAAAACAGAAACACATGGGATTGAACCCCACAGATGACTGCTGGCATGGATGTGGGGGGAAAGGAACATATATTCATATGTGGTGGGAATGCCCAGAGGTAGCAAACTACTGGCGCAATATAGTAGAACTTAGCTCCCAAATCCTACAACGACGACTGGGAATGGACCCTTGGGCGTGCCTACTCTCGAGACCCACTGAAGGCCTCCCCAGGCATGAACAAAGGCTACTCAATATGCTCTACCTGGCGGCCCGCAAGGCCTTGGCACAAAAGTGGTCTTGTCCAGACCTCCCGAGTATATCCCTGGTCAAAACTAAAATGCGAGATAACTATATAATGGATAAATTAACCGCCCAGGTACGAAACTCAATGCCTAAGTTCCAAAAAGTATGGGACCTATGGGAACAATACGACACCTAAGGGAGCAACCCGGGGAGCAGGGCAGCATCCACGCAGCTCAAAAAGCGGAAACCTAAAAACACGATTATTACCAATTATCACCCCATCACCCGGACGGGTGGCAGTGGCACCACCACCGGACGTGTGAGGGATCAAACTCGAAAAACACAAAGAAAACGCAACCTCAGCAACAACGGATATCTATGTACTTGTCTCTTACTACTTACTTTTTACTTTCCTCTTAACTTTCTTTTATTGAATGCAAGCTCTAGTAACTCATAAACTGACAAATGAGGGAATAAATCACAACATCTACTAGCAGTAGCAACTAACGGGAAGCAGGTAAACGATCACACACCCTCCGGGGCCAGAGACCGAAGCACTACTTCCCAACCCTACCCTCTAGCTACATGCTATTGTACATAGTTGATTTTGCTTGCCAACAAAATAGAAAATAACAGACGAAAATGTATACAGGAAAAGCAACGTATATAAAATGTATAATGTAACTTTTACCGCTGACACTCTATAAAACTATACCAGCAAATGTGATATCAAATGCATAAATGTAAAAGCTTATACGGTAAATCTCAAAATCGTCTGCTCAAAAATAAAGAATTTAAAAAAAAAAAAATAAAGAATTATAAAAAAAAAAAAATATGAAGACCTGTTTAATTGATCACTTCTTTGACATGGACTTCTATGTAATTTAGAAATATCTGGTGTGGCGAACGTGACCTCACCAAGGGCTCCTGGAGGGCTCCTGGAGGAGCCTGCTTGCCAGCCTCCTGTCTCAGGACTATGGGCCATGCTGAAAGACTTATACCAGACTTGCTTCATGGGATTCCCTTGGACTGTTCGGGAACCGAACCGACCCACGAACTGCGGACCACCTATGACCCCTGTTAACCTCTCCTAACACTTCAGTCAGTGTGGGTTCTAATCAGTGTGGGTTCTAATCTTATTCAGGAGAATGCAGGCAGCGGTGTTTGGGCGTCGCTTGCACGGAACTAAAATCGAACACGTTTACTGTGAGGATATTTATGGGGTGAGAAATATGAAAAATAATATTGTATAAAATTATCAAAAATGTATTTAATAATTTGTATTATATAAAAAAAATTATATATTCGCACTGTTCCCCTGATTATTGATTTAAAACTGAGAATTACCCACTATTTTTAATTCTCATAGATCCTGGAGTACGTTTTATTAGAGGATTTTTATTTCACACACTAATCACAAACTAACTATAAAAATATAATTTATTGGGACAATAATTAATAATATGTTACATGCGTGATAATATTCGGTGAATAATTAATATGGATCAGCTGGATCTAGGTGTTGGTCCAGGGTGGGAAGGGACGGCGAGACCCCAGCCAAGCTGCGTGGCTACAGTGCTTATGGTGTCCGGTGCGGTCTTTATGGTACTCAGTGATTACTAGATTACTAGGAAGCGCAATTGGCGGAGGTACCCAGTCGGGGTACCAGGTGGTCCGCCATATCTGGTTTGTCTTGCAATCTCTTTGCAGCGCTGGGAAGAGGTTACCATGACACAGGCAAAGACACATTTTGCTCACAGTAAACATCTCCAACATTTTATTGCATATTACAGGTTATATTGTGTTCTTTAACAAGGCGTGCTTTTACTCTTTATCCAATGAGATAGTTACACCTTAATGTATAGAGATGGTAGTAAAAGGGGGGTGATGAGTTTTGGACTTTCCTGCTGTTATTAGTTAGATCAGTAGTAAGGAAGGTGTTTAATTACGACTCTACTGCTGTTACTGCAGTAAGGGGCTAGGATTTAGGAAAGAAGGTATAAAGTCCAAACTTGTAAACTATCAAAAAGCTTACTATGCTAAAACTTAGAAACTTAGTCTAGGGGTTTATTCACTAACATATTAAATATCAAAAAGCATAAATATAATAACATCAGTCACTAACGAGAATTAGAAACACACTTTAAATCAAATTATTCTTTATTAGTTTTTTTAACTATATTTTCTATTTCCTTCCTCAATTCACCTCCAAGTCAGATCATATAACAGTGTGTTGAGCAAATCACTTACCAGAAACAGCCATATGTTTAGGGATATTGTGCATATCACACAGCATTGCACAGGTGTCTTTAACATTCTCAGTATGACAAAGATGTTTCTCTTGTCAATGAATAATTAATCCATACCTTCACTAACTGGTTTACTCCTATTACCTCATGTTCCGTGTTGTTTTTCCACCAGACTGCACCACCTGAAGCATTACAAGAGTAATCTCCACAAGTATGGCCTGCTTTACTAAACGTTACATCAAGCAAACAAGAAGACAGGACATATTTATTATACATGTTACTTTATGATGACATCCTTCTAACTGTGCATCCGCTGCTAACTTGATAGCTTCATTATTTTTTTGTTTTCATCTCTGTATGTTTTATTTCTGGTGTTTGCAAAGCAGATCATTGTATTTCATGGAAGAACACCGCTAACTTCAAAACCTTTAGACAAATCAGCATGTCACTGATGAATTCGTGTATTTTATATGCAAATAATTCATGATTAGTAAAAAAATAGCTTATGACAGGTTGCTTCTTTGCAAAAATGGCTTTAAGAAATGGAAAGCCACACTGGAAAATTAGTATTATTTCATCAATGACTGAATTATTTATCCTTCCTGTGACCTGATGGACATTGTACCCATTCAATGAGGAAGGGGTAGAACAGAGAGAACAAGAAGATGCTCTGGGGACTGAGTGGCACAATCTGTAACTGTGCTCTCAGAAAATATGACTACAGCAGCTCAGAGGGTCACTCTGTACCACAGAGTTTTCCTGATCTGCAGAGATACACAGTATGAGAGCTTAAACTGCGGTTGCTACTACAAAGAAAGTATTTTGCTAATTACCCAGCTGAGGAGTGCTGCATTGAAGACCCAGCAATCTGGTGAGTAGGAGTTATCCAAGGTAACATGTGTAGTCTCATCTTAACCGAGTGACTGGGATAAAGGATAACATTTTATTGCCATCAGCAACATAACATTCATCAGGTTAGCATTACCTACACCAAGGGCCCCAGCATCATGCACCAACCATCTTGTGGGACACAAGGCATGATTTACCAAAGCCGTTTGTGGGTAGAGGTTGTATGCTAAGCATATACAGACTGTGTTTGTGGTGCTGCAGAAACACCACATGACTGGAACATTACAGTAGCAGAATTCACCATCAGTTAGCTATTATTTTGCACTGTTATGTTTGCATTGTGTGTTTATTGTAACTCAATATATTATCTGGGTATATTTCATTTACCCTCTGTGTTTGAGAATTGTTATTTAGAGTGGGATCTACTCGGTGGGGTGGGTTTCTTTGAATGTTTAAACACTGAATTGAGGCACTGATTACAGCAAGAAGTTCCAATTTTCAGATTTTTGTGGAAACTCAAACTCCCTGTTAGCGTCAAAGTTGATTGTTAATTGTAAGGTGTTAACTGTTGATAAAAAAAAAATGTGAGGTTGGACCAAAATTATATTCTCTTCAAGTAGATTCACAAGACCAATCAGCAACTCAGAGGACATCTTCCAGTCTGCAATCCAAAGAGAATGCCTTGGAAGCTATGGCACCTCTCATAGAATGCGCTCCGTAAACCAAAGAAGATGCTATAATTCATTTCACCCAAGGGGTCAGGGTTACCATAGATACAGGATGATGCGGATTACACAGAGCTAAGAACAAATTTGGATGTGTCAGATCACGAAATGCAGAGTTCATATTACTTGAGACAGGTGACTGGACACAGTTTTATGTTGTAAGGCAAGAACAGGTAGAAAACCAATGTAATTGACATTTATTTCCATCTAGAGATATCAAAAGAGAATCCGACAGACGTAAAGGAACGTGAATTAATATCCAGTGCCTGAATATCTGACACTTGTTTGCAGGATAACAAAACAGAAGAGCATGACCAGCTTCGCTGCAAGGATATTCCCATGAGTGTCAGGAACCATGGTTGGGTATTCTAGAACGTCAATATGAGGATCAAAGCACCTTGACAATGCCGTAATATGCAAGCTTTCTGGGAGAAGGGAGAAAAAGCCTAATGGATGGTGTTCGGCCACAGTTGGAGGGATGTTAGAGCTTCGGGGTCATATAGTCAACTGAATAAAGCTGAGAGTTGAGCTTCAAAGGAGTCACGAACAGGTCTATATGCAGGGGACACCAGAGTGACTGCAAACAAAGGAAAACAGGACTGTTCAGCCACCAATCGCTGCTATTTTATAGATATCTGCAATTCCAATCTGCCACTATATTGAGCATGCCCTGGATATACTCCCCTTGAAGTGACAGATTGCGATCCAGGCAGAACTGCCAGAATTCATGCCACCCAAATGATTGATGCAGCGTACTGCTAATATGTTGTCCATGCGTAGTAGTATTGAGCAGTTGTTCAAAGCCCCTATGAGGCTGCATAGGGCAAACGATTCTGCCATGAGCTTAAGGAAGTTGATGTGAAGCTCTTTTTCTGCTTGGAGCCATATCTCCCCTTTAGTGATAGGACTGCAGCGAGCCCCCCATGACCTGGCTTGCATATTGAGCAGTGATTTTTTATTATCCTGACCTGGCTTGTTTTTCGTGTATTCGTATCTGTGTATTTCTGACCTCGGCTATTCATGATGTTAAATTCGTCCACTCTAAGGCCTTGTAATACGGCTTTTGAGCCCTCACTTTGTGGGTGTCCTATTTCCTGTGTGAAAAGGTAATGGCAACCGTGACATTACGATAGGGCCACTGACCTTGCAGGAATGGGAGCTCTACAGAGTACTTGTAAGGCAAAGTTTGAGGAGATGGATCCGCTCACCTCTCTCCTGGCCTCCCCAGACTGTACCCGTGGTGAGAGAGGCATCTGGTATGACCACAGGTCTGACACCATCACCTACATATGGTCTATAATTACAGACCTTTGTAAAAGCCTTCCATAAGTTGTTTGATACACCTAGCAGAGAGAGGAGTGCAGCTAAGTTCCTAATGAGAATAAAACAGAGAAATAGAACCATAGCAGACTATGCTATCAGTTTCCACATACTTGCCTCTGAGGTGGATTGGACAACGACAGTATATTAGATGAGGTAGCAGCTAGAGATCTTCCATTACTTTTGGAAGAACTAATTGATTACCTGATCAATATAGATAATCAGTTAAGGCAAAGGCATCTGCATAGGACAAGAGTCAGATGTTCTGCTTTAGCCATTACCTCAGTTCCTGTCTTTGGATTCTGAATCCATGCAATTAGGAGCTACTAAACTGTCTGAGGCAGAGAAACAATATAGGTGAAAAGAGGGACTATATTGCAGTAAGAAAATGCATCTAAGACTCGATTGTCCAGTGCGTCCAGAAAACTGTAACACCTAAGGTCGCTCAGTGGACCGGCCATTGGTGTGACATCAGAATCCCCTTTTTTGCCTCAAAAGCGATTACTTCTCCCTATCACATTGTCTTGGGGGGAAAACATATAGACACTCGTAGATTCTGGTGCTGCTGATAATTTTATAGACAGGGGTTTTGTTAAAACCCATTCAACCCCACTAAGAGAGAAGGAGACACCATTGGCAATGGAGGACATAGATGGTGGACCTTTATATTCTCCTTTGATTACTCATGAGACAGAACAGTTGTTGGTGTGTTCAGGTTTGTTACACACTGAGAGTTTGTGTTTTCAGGTGATCTCCTCGCCTTCATCTCCAGTAGTGTTTTATTATCCTTGGTTATGTCTGCACAACTCCACTGTTGACTGGAGACTGGGACAAATAATCCCATGGAGTGATATATGTCAGGAGAGCTGTTTAACCAAGGTCACACCATTACATCTTCCTACTGCTCGACCGCTGTCTACGGACATACCTACCTCTTACAGACACCTTAAAGCAATATTGGTAAGAGGGAGGCAGACAAATTGCCTTCTCATAGGTCTTATGATTGTTCCATAGATCTCCATCCATGTATTATGCTACCCAAGGGTAGGGTATATCCTTTGTCTTCCCAGGAAAACGTTATTATGGAGGAATACATTAAAGAATCCCTGGAAAGCAGATCCAATCGTAAGTCTACCTCTTCGTCAGGGGATGGTTTCTATTTGTTTCCAATAAAAAAGGAGATCTACGCCCTTGCACAAACTAAAGAGGATTTAATAAAATCACTAGTAAGACTGCATTGCCTATTCCGCTAATCACTGAGCTATTAGATAGGTTAAAAGGGGCTTCTGTCTTTACTAAGTTAGATGTGAGAGGTACATATATTCTTGTTCGCATTAAGGAAGGGCATGAATGGGAAACCACATTCAACACTAGAAGTGGACATTACGACTATACAGTCATGCCCTGAGGTCTCTGTAATGCTCCTGCGGTTTTTCAGGATTTTATTAATGACATCCTTAGGGATTACATACATTCCTTTGTAATTGTTTACTTGGATGACATTGTAATTTACTCTTCTGATTTAAGTACACATTATTCACATGTCTCTAAGGACTTGCATCACTTCTCAACAATGGTCTGTAAATTGGAAAAGTGTTGGACCAATCAGAAGTTAATTTCTTGGATTATGTTGTCTCGGCCCCCTGGTTCAGTATGGGCCCTAAGAAATTGTGTGCCTTAAAGGGACACTGTAGGCACCCAGACCACTTCAGCTCATTGAAATGGTCTGGGTACAGTGTCCCATTGCACCTAGTGCAATGTTTACATTGCAGCTCTAAGTCTGACCTCAGTGGATATATGGAGGATATTAAATCCAGAAACAAAAGATTTTACTTTCTAATCAATCCATCTCACCATTCGCATTCAAGAATAGACCTATTTTTAAACAAAAAAAATCTCTTTAATGAACAAATCACTTGTAAAATAGATATCCCAACATGGTCAGATCATGCACCAGTCTTCTTAAATTTAAAAACAAATAAAAATAAAACCCATCAGGAATGAAGACTTAATGAATATTTACTGGCACTTCATTTAAAGATGCAGATTGTGTTGGAACGGGGGCGAAGCGAGATGACGTAGCGCGGCGTGCTGTGTCCTCGTGAAACGCAGCAGAGGGAGCGATCGAGGGAGCTGAGGAAAAGATCTGACTTATCTGGTGTGGCACCCGGGGTGCCGCAAAATGGAGATGATGCAGGGGGACATAGGGAGTCTTCCTCACGCCGGATAAAGCCACAGCCAGCCAAATAACAGAAGGGAGCTAACCCTTGCGAACACATCCAAAGTGAATATAAAACAACGCCAACAGGAGAAAACCGCAAGTGGGAGCACACCAACAGGAGAAATCAGCACCTTCATAAGCTAAGTGGCAATAGCTACCAATTTTCCGTCTTTTTTTCTCTTTGTTTATTCTGCAGAGGCTGGTAAAAAACATTAAGTCTCCTGACAATTAGTGAACCCCTTACAAGAGGGAAAATAGAGATACGATCGAGAGCTGCATAAAGGAGGCAATATAAGATTTAAAGACTATCTAAACCCAGTTTATCCAAGTGTATTTCTGCTCATAGTGTGGGACAGATTACTAAAAAGGTCTGCAGTGATCCAGGTGGAGTTGCCCAGAGGCTCTTGTCACTTATAGTGCCTTCTCTTTTATTTATTGTCTGTATCTTTCTTTTCGCTCATATAACACTTTCCGCTTATTCCCTATTTCTGTTACTTAGCGCTTTTTTGTGCGCAATAAAATAGGAAACAGAATAGGAAGGAAAGAGAGGGAAAGAGAAGAGAAAGAAATAAAAAAAAATAATAAAACATAATTGCGTATTAGGAGAGAAAGGTGAAGGTGAGGAGGAGGAGAAGTTGGGGAGCAAGAAACACAAGACAGGTACGGGTACTGTACTAAAAGCAAAGAAAGCACTAGCCAAAAAGAGCATATAACTTCTAGAAGAAAAAGTTAAACTAAAATATAAAAACTTAAATTAAAATACAAATGGCTACAAAAAAAGACACAAAAGCACGTAAAAAAAAAGAGAAAAGGTCTGAAAATAAAACAGAAAAACACCTTTCCTTCTTTTCACCAAATCTATCAAGTAATAAAACAAACTTGGAGGAATCTCTTCTCTCTAAAAATCCACCAGAGGAAGGCATAGATAAAGGAAAAGTGGAAGAAATTCAAGAATCAAGAGAAGGAAGAAATGAATATGACAACTTACTCAGACACTTAGATATACAATTTCTAAATCTGAGAGAAGAAATCCATGCTAACACTCAAGACATAAAGAAAGAACCGTTGACTCTCAACCAACATTTCCTAGGCATAAATGAGAAACTAAATTAGAACAAAAGGAAAAAGTCCACAAAGAAGAACATTTGGTGCTGGAAAAAAGATGGCTGATATGGAGAACAAACTGGTAGACATAGAGGATTGGTCAAGACGGAACAACTTGAGAATTAGAGGAGTATCAGAACAAATAAATCTAAAAAATATGGAATCATACATAGAGGAATTCTTTAAGCATTTGAAGTTGGAATGGGACCCCAGAATTCCCATAATGGAAAGATGCCATAGAGTGAACAAACTTAAGGACGTCACAGAACATCTTCCAAGAGATGTATTGATATGCTGCGCCTCCTCCAAAATTAAGTTGCAAATTCTGAGAGCCATAAGAAGTAATAAGTGCGCAGAAACACTGAAAATATTCCAGGATCTGTCATGGCCGACCAGACAAAAAAGGAAGACCTTCTCCGATGGCACATTAATTCTGAGACAGAACAATATTAATTATCAATGGGGATTCCCAACAAGAATTATCATATCTCACGAAGGAAAGACCACCACCATTAATTATGCAGAAGACCTAAAAAGCTGGTTAAGCAAAAATAAATTTGAAAATAGCTCCAATCACTAGTCAACAAAGTGGGAGGTCCCAAATACTAGAGGGGAGAGAAAAGAAAAATGAAAAATTGCACTAGCGACACACTTAACCTCTCAACAAGTGAAAATGGAAAAAGAATCATCCATGAAATCACAGTTTTTATTATTATTATTATTATAGCACAAGGGGATAAAGGGGATTTTAGGGAGATATAAAAAGTATAACTAAGAATCTAGGGGAAACTAAGAAATTAAAATAAAGAAATATAGAACATTTTAGAAAATTGATTAAACAGGCATTTAACAAGATAAGCAATGCACAAAATGGAAGAAAATTATCTTCCTAATAAGTTTACACAAATTAGAATGAAAGGACATAAAGTACAAATATTACATGAAAAGATTACATAAAACAAAAGGAATTTATAAATATACAGAAGGGCACACACTTACACAAGGAGGAAAAGAAAGAAAGGGAAAGAGTGATAGACTTAAGAATATCACAGGTTTTGTCAAATGAAAATGTAAAACAATAATCAGTTAAAACACTTTAGAAAAATACATTTGATAATAAGCTGAGAGTATGTGGGGGGTAGATTTACAAGGCTCCCCCATCCCTATTTCTACACACATTAGAAACATTAATGTGTACTTGGGTGCTTTTCTTCTTTAATAAAATACTATTTTATTACTGACATATATTTATTTATATATATATATACCTTCTCTTATATTAGCAGTACCTTTATGTAGGCTCCCCCTAGATCGTCTACCCTCAGTACGCTCTTCCCACAGGATATGTGGGACCTATATCTCAATAATGTTTTTTATTACTCGAGATACTATATGGTGTTCTTTTTTTCCATACATCAAGTTTGTCTTAGGTTGACACCATTGCTTGGGATCAACCCGTCTTATTTTTATGTAATCACTAATAATCATGTTTTTATTCTTCTTTATAAAACTTTGGAAATCCAAAGAGAGAGAGCCTTGAGAGCAGATAAGAAAATACAATTTAAGTTGATATCAATAAATAAGTATCAAGACTTAGACCCAGAAGGACGTTATATTATTCTAATATGTGAAATAAATAACAAGTTATTTACATTAGTTAACATTTATGCAACAAATAAATCTACAATAAAATTTACCACAAACGCATACAAGAAAATAGAGCAGATTAAACAAGGTTTGGTATTAATTATGGTGGACTTTCTCAAAAAAAAGAAAGAGCCAGAATGTCAGGATAAGCAGTAAAACAACTTAAAATAGATTGCAAAACCTACTAAATAATCATAACCTAAGACATATATGGAGAACATTTCATCCCTCCGACCTAGATTATACATGCTATTCTAGAACTTCCGACTCATACTCCAGAATCAACCTTATCCTGGGTAGCGTTTCCATGTTATATCTTGTCAAAAGAATAGAGATACAGGATATAGCATGGTCAGACCACAGTCCATTAATGTTGGAATATGAAGATACATTTGATACGTTTTGAAAAGAGTGGAGTATAAAAGATATTTTATTACACAAAAAAAAACAATGTTGCAGAAATTAAGAATATAACAAATCTTTTATTTTTAGAAAATAAAAATAAAGGTACAACGGATATTATGGTCTGGTGTGCTTATAAAAGCGTGGTTAGAGGCCATTTAAAAAAATGGCTGCCACTGCAAATAAAAAAGGATTACCGCCTCTCTGCAAACTGTATATAACATTAAGCGAATATAAGAGGCAAAATAAAACAACCCCTTCCACACAAATAGCAAGGAAGACTGTAGAAATAGAAAAACAGATAAGTAGCCAGCTAATGAATAACGCAACCAAGCAGTTAGAAGCATTACAATCCACGTGGTATTTAAAGGGTAACAAGCCAGAAACATTGATGTCTAATAAAGTTAAAGAAGAGAAACAAAAAAGAGTAATATCTAAAATAAAAGATAAAGAAACCTATTTAATGTCCCCAGAAAAAATAGGGAGAGTGTTTCAGAGATTTTATCAGAATCTATATAATCTACCAAAATAAATATATGGCAAGGAAAAAGAGATTGAGGAATTGTTCGAAAATCTATCCATGCCAAAAATCCCACCCGACCAATTAAAGCTGATAAACAAGCCTATAACGGAAATAGAGGTCAGCAAATCCATAGATAAGCTTAAAATAAAGACTGCCCCAGGTCCAGATGACTTCACAAACAAATTTTATAAACTAATGAAAGACTAACTAAAAGGGGAACTTACCATTATTTTTAACTATATAATAAAAACAGGAATCTGTCCCGGAGAGCTGTTGAGAGTGAATATTGTTCCTATCTCAAAAGCAGATAAAGATTTAGAACGGATTGGCAACTATAGACCGATATCAATAATCAATACAGATATTAAAATATTATCTTCTATCCTTGCTGATAGATTGAAAATAGTCATACCACAACTAATCAATAATGAACAAGTAGGATTCATACCAGGGAGGTCCTCAATAAACAACCTTAGAAAAATAATAAACATATTAGAAGAAACAGAGAACAATGGAACCCCTCTAATGTTACTGTCAATAGTCGCAGAGAAAGCGTTTGACAGGGCTGGATGGGGATTCGTGTTTGCCACCTTAAAATCAATTTGGAATCACTGGACCAATATTACAAGCTATGTCCGCTCTCTACAGCTCTACATCAGCTAAAGTAACAGGATCAGGATTCACATCACAAAACTTCAGTGTTAAAAATGGGACTAGACATGGGTGCCCTCTTTCCCCTCTACAATACATAATGGTGTTATAACCCCTTGTGATTTTAATAAGACAAAACAAAAACATTTAAGGACTTATGAACTCCTTATGACAAAGTAAATTAAATATTTATGCAGATGACATCTTACTAACTTTAGAAGACACTAAAACATCAGTCCCAGAGCTTCTAAAGGAGATAAATAGATACTCCAATGTGTCAGGATATAAAATGAATATAGAGAAATCAATATTTATAGCTAAAAATGTGAATAAAAGACTAATTAATTTTCTTGTACAAAACCTTGGGCTTTCAGAAAACAAGGATAGGCTAAAATATCTAAGTATAAAACTATCCTCAGATTTAAAATACCTTTTAGAAGCCAACTTTCTACCTTTACTAACTAACAAAAATTTAAGGGACCGGAAAGGTAGGAGATTTTCCTGGTCATGAAGGATTAATATCCTAAAAGCATATATTTTACCAAAATGGCTGTACCTATGGAGAATGATCCCACTTAATTTCCCAGAAAACTGGCTATCTTTACTACACTCATCTTTTTTTAAATTTGTATGGGTTGGTAAGAAAGCAAGAATTAAAATAAAAGTTTTGGCTAGATTAATGCAGGATGCCGGTTTGAGGTGCCCGGAAATGCTATCAATCTAGCAGACTTTTCCATATAATGCTTACGCAAAATATTGCTGCAACCCATGAAACATGGTACAAAATGGAAGAAGACAGGGTAGACAAAATGGAAAAAACCAAGGTAGGGAATATAACGTCACTATTTTGTGTCCTAGACGTGAACAAAAAATCCATACAAGAGGCATGAACTAAATCTCAGATACTCAAAGAATTAACGATTTGGTGCGAAAAAATTCTCAAACAGCATAGGATTCAGAAACAGAATAATAGATGTGCTCCCTTTTTCTAGTATTTCATATATGTTAGAAAACATAAAAATAGACATTTGGAAGACTGGGGGGGATAAGGGAATTCAAAAATATACTGGTGGAACATAAAATTAAAACCTTCTATCAAATTACGTAGAAATTCAACATTCCCTCCAAGGACACTTTTAACTTTCTGCGACTTTCTGGGCCTTTTAACAGAATATCTCCTTCAAAACGAGGGGTAGAAAATCACAATTTAAAGGGAATCTCCAGTGCCAGAAAAACAATCCGTTTTCCTGGCACTGCAGGTCCCCTCTCCCTCCCACCCCCCAATCACCGGTTGCTGAATGGGTGAAAACCCCTTCAGTAACTTACCTGAGGCAGCGACGATGTCCCACATCACTGCTTCTTCCTCCGCGCCACTCCTCCCTCTGATTGTGTTGCCCGGTGGGCGAGAATGATCCCGCCCACCGGCCAGGGAGACCTAATGCGCATGCGCGGCAATACCGCGCATGCGCATTAGCGTTCCCCATAGGAAAGCATTGAAAATGCATTAAAAATTGCTTTCCTATGGGGAAATGAGCGACGCTGGAGGTTGTCAGGGTATTTATATCGGCAGACATTTTGTGCTATGATAGAAATACAAAGTGTATATTCTGAAGTCAATTTGAACAGACCAGACTCCATTTTGTTATTCTCAAGTTAACAAAGAGACTCAGAATTTCTATCCTTTCTCTAAAACTGACCGCTTTGCCCAAGCTGAATGGAATGTGTAATATAAACAAACCAAGTGATAAGAGACTGTCTAGGTGCTAATGGAATAGAATAAATTCTATTCCCAGACATAGGTGACAGAGGATTAAATAATTAAATTTTACTTTCTATACCTAACAACGTCCCATTATAGTGGAAGTTGAAATAAAGTTCACAAACTGTCATATTAGAAATTATAGCAGAATTTGCAGACACATAGTCTGAAGAAAACCTCTTGATCTGACAGAAAATATAAAATTATAGTAACCATAAAGATAACGAAAATGACGTCAAAATAGCCACCAGGAAAAGTTAACTCTTTCCTGGATAGGTATGTTTAGTGGGACAAGACTGCCATCTTGAGTCCAAATACTAAAATGGTTACCTAGAAAATAACCACACCTACAGCATTGTGATTGGCTATCACCTAAGGAAATTTCCCTTTAAAAAGTTAAGACAAGGGAAGGAGAGGAAAACATTACAACACTCTCGGGATTCAAAGATTGAGGAGGGAGAATCGGGAAATCAGAGTAACCAAGAAACTCTTACACTCCATGTAGAGAAAGAGACCCATGACACTTAGCTACCTGAGAATATCTGATGAGAAAATATCTACTTAACTGGTAAATATACTGGCATTTAATTAATTAATTAAAATTAATTAAAATTAATAGCATGATATATAACTGGATAAATCATGATTAGATTTCATATTTAGAAATCTTAATTATTAAAGAATATATATATGGTTATAGCATCCCATCTGCAGCTGGGATTAATATAGCCATTAATGTATTTGTGTGATTAATATCACGTTAGCAAATCATGACCATTTATCCAGCTGTATTGATTGGCTCTAAAATAAGATAAAATATCTATTTAGACAAATTAATTAAAATATCGGCACAAGTAACATAGTAAGATTTCTCATTGGATGCAAGGAAATGATTAAAGACTATGACTGTTTAAATATTATTTTTTATTTAAAATCACACAAGAGTAGATCTTAAATCCCTAGAAGAGGTCTAGCCAGCATTGCAAGGGTTATTTCTAAACTGCCAGCTGAAAGTTTTTACTGCAGCTCTAAGGAATGCTCTGTCTCTCCGTTAAACTTTGTATCCTTCTCTGTGAAGCCCATCGTAAATCTTGTCTTGACGGCCTAACGCTGTAGATTCTAAACTACGTCTTTAGTAATAGTAATAAATTACCACAAAAATCCTTACAAGCCTCAGACAGAAACACGAGTCACCAAACCCCCCCAACGTTTCGGCACCAACTGGCTGCCTTTGCCTCTGGTACCCTTGATAAAGGCAGCCAGTTGGTGCCGAAACGTTGGGGGGGTTTGGTGACTCGTGTTTCTGTCTGAGGCTTGTAAGGATTTTTGTGGTAATTTATTACTATTATTTTATTGTATCTGCCTTTACTTCTGTTACTTTGTTTACATTCATTTTTTCTTATATGTTTACATTCTGGTACTTTTTTGTACATAATAAAATGTAAATATTTTTTTGAGATTGTTATGGTGTGCATTCTATATCCTATATATATTTGTACATTCCTTATATAGCACTATAACTCCTCCCTTTAATAGCTACACCCACATATATCTACCAATCAATGAGCAGAATATAGACTTGTACATCTGGTCAAACCACATGGCCCATCCAAGACAAAGGAAATAAGTGCAATTTCAGTTCCTGCATTCCTGCACATGCTCAGTACGTTGATGACAGTATCCCAGCTACGTGTAGCTAACTAACTGACACAACATACACATATGCCACATGGAAATCTTGGCCTACTAAATTTACATTCACCGAAATTCCACCACATTCCCCCCTTTGATGCCTCTGATACAAATTATTCCAGATGCATCACCAATCACAGTTTTACCTACATCTCTCAAGTAGCCATTGAACCAGAGTAGACCTTGTAAGCATCTTAAAAACTCCTTCAACATTCCTCATCCTGAATATATTCTCTTTGGGCTAGGGCAGGGTTGGGGAACCTTCGGCTCTCCAGATGTTTTGGACTACACCTCCCATGATGCTTTGCCAGCATTATGTGTGTAAGAGCATTATGTGGGATGTAGTCCACAACATCTGGAGAGCCAAAGGTTGCCTATCCCTGGGCTAGGGGATCATATCTATAGACAGCCATTATATGAGCCGCTGTTTTTCTCTCTATAGTACTCTCTCTATAATACTACGTAAGGATCTCACCACTAATGGAATTAGACAGGGCAGAAAAAGACATAAGAATATGATAAACACTATTCCTCCTACTAACGCCTTAATTCCTCCAAGCTGCTCATACCAGCTTCCAAACCAACTATTAGGATTATACCCATTCCAGACCTGAGCCGGTACATGCGCAAGTTTAACCATGTGACTAGTAAGTTCAGCCACTGCCTGACCTTCATCATCTATATGCAAACAACAGTTGCTAAGGTTAAACGTTCCGCATACACCTCCTTCCACTGCTAATAGATAATCTAAAGCTAATCTATTTTGATAGATGGCTGATCTCATCCTGGTATTTTGCTTAGCTAGAAGATTAAGCGCATGAGCTGTCTCATTAGTAATAATCTCAACCACCGCCTGTAGTCTAATAATGCGGTTGAGCATATATATCGGAGTTCTATATCCATAAGTGCCATCTTCTGCCCAAGTAGCAGGTCCATAATAATTAATAATACGTTGAGGGGGCCACTCATCATCTTCCCAACTACCTATATTCAAGGATGCTCTCTTCCTTTTATGATTTACATCGGAAACCTTAACTCCCAAGGTCTCTCCTGTCTCAATTGGCAACAAGAAGAAGGATGGTTTGAGCATACCTAATACACATGCCCCTTCCCAATCTTGTGGTAACTCAGAATAAGCTTTCTTACCACAGATCCAGTATAAATTTGCTGGGGCTTTCCAACTAGATGTAGCAGATAAGTCAAACCATACCTCCTTTAACCCCTTAAGGACCAAACTTCTGGAATAAAAGGGAATCATGACATGTCACACATGTCATGTGTCCTTAAGGGGTTAAATGAGTGTAATTGGCAAACAGATTAGTAGGCTCCGAGACATTTGAAGCTGACCACCAAGTAGTAATTTTAGTATTAACATTATAGGCTTTTTGTCCCAAGCAAGTTAGCTCACCTACAGACGTCTTATACATTGTCCCTTTCCTGGCTATACAAACATGACCTATAATGGAGGTTTTTAACCGCCATTCCGATTTACTTCTATTACTTACTTGATGATCAGACTGAAAAGGTATCTGTTGTTCATATGTCTCAGTGCCAGGGTACCATATTTCCTTTGCCTCCCATGGCCACTGATCTCCCATATTAGTACCTCCACACACATAGCAATTAGTTAAATTAAGACTACCCGCAATACTCTCAGCCAAATCAATAAATAGGTTCTTAACATTATGGGGGATTTTATCCTCAACACTCATCTCCTCATAAAAGGAATGGAAAACCTGATGAGTTTGAGTTGCCACTGTCTCAGTTTCAAGACCTACATATATTATTGTTCCTGGATCTACTCCTGTGCCATGTATTTGGAACCCAAAAATATTTCCAAATTTGTCAATAAAATGCTGGGGATTAGAAATGGTCATATGGACCGGATTACATTCCATAGATTTACAGTATGGTGTGGTAGGCAACCTTTGGATAATCATATCTTGATCCACGTTTTTTCCCCAGGTTGCCCACCCTACACAAGACCAATAGGGACAAAAAATATAATCTCTTTTTGGGCAATCAGGATCAGTAGATCTTTTACTGGGACATAAGTATTTATCATTAAACCCATAAGTTTGTTCCCATTTAAGATTACCACATACATTCCAAGGTTTTCTACTACCAGAAATCGCCTTACATGCATCAAATAGCAGAACACCCGTAGAATGTATGGTATTTATCACAGTCCTATTTATCAAAGTTCCCTTGGAATTACTATTCCTAGTTACCAACCAAATTGTACGGGGTTGGAATTGGGGATCGAAACATTTAGACTCTCCTGATATTGGCTTGTACACACTATAATCAATATCCTAATATCTACATTTAGATACAGATCCCTTACATTCATACTGTGAGTGCCAGATAAGAGTTTGGGATATTTGGTTACCTGTTTTAGTAGTCTTAATGCAACTATCGCAATTCGGTATGTCTGTACTCCTACCTTCCTGAAAAATCACACAAATACCTAAACACACAATATAACACATCATTTCAAAATTCCTCATTTTTCTTCGACCGTGCGACGGCACCTCAGCTTCCCATTTGTGAGGGCTGCAAGGATGTTGTTCTTCTGATCCTCACTTTCCTTCACAGAGATCCCTTCGAGACACTCTGGCTATAGGCAGGTGGTCAGGCTTTATTATGGCTGTCAAAACACCTACTTTGCTGATCTCTATAGTTGTAGCGGTACTTACCTTATCCGGGGGCCGGACGCGGTCCTCTCTTCAAGCCGCGCGCGGTCCTGCGGCTGCACGAGCCGCGCGCGGCTCGTCCGACTGTTCTGACAGGAAGGCGGGCAGTGACCGCGAGAAGCGGTCACGTGTCCCGCCTGCAGCTAAGAGCGCGCCGCGAATCTCGGGCGCGCTCTTAAAGAGACAGTGGGAGCCTAAATTGCAAAAAGGCTCCCATTGGCTCCTGTCATGCCAATCACCCCATACACTTACCTGTTGGGGGAGTGGAAGTGACAGGAGCCAATCACATTAGTTTGAAGGCTACTTATACTTACCCTTTTCCCTTAGTTCCTTGCCCTATCGTGGTTTCTGTTACAGTTCCCTTTAGTGCTTGTTGTGTTCAGTTGTGTTTCTCCGTATTTGACCTTGGCTTTGTATTCTGACTTCGTTTTCGCTTTATCCTTTTCTGTACTGTTTGCCGGCTTGCTGATTCCTGTGTACCAGTCCCCGGCTAGTTTTCGTTTACGCTGTCTCTTTGTGCCCTTGACCTCGGATCGTTCCTGACTCTGTCTTATCCTATTACGTCGAGTCCGGCCACTCTAAGGTCCGGTAGACGTATCTCTCCTCTGTACTGTCTTCTGTTAGGCTGGATCCTGCGTGTAGGGGTATATACTCGTTACATGACGATAGGGCCATGGACCCCGCAGATTTAGCTCAACAGATGGCGACCCATGAGGCTAGATTTGTAGAGCAGGATCACCGTATGGATCAAATAGCTCAGGCTCTCCAGACGCTCTTAGCTAGAACCATTCCAGCAACCGCACCTAACCCTCCTGCACCCCTGCTTCCTGAAGTATCGACTATGCCTAACGCTACAGCACATTTAACGCCTCCTCCTAGGTATGGAGGGGATTCTAAGACATGCAGAGGGTTCATTAACCAAATAGAGTTTCATTTTGAAATGTATCCACGTTCATTTCCCACAGAGAGGTCTAAAGTTGGGTTCTTTATGCACCAACTTACCGACAAAGCACTTGAATGGGCAAACCCTATTTGGGAGGCTAATGGACCTATGGTGCATAACTTTCACAGTTTCCTAACAGCTTTTCGCAGAACTTTTGATACTATGAAAAGGTCTAAGAATGCCGCTAGAGCATTAATGAGGGTTAAACAGGGTTCTAGGTCTGTGGCTGATTACGCTATACAGTTTCGTACCCTTGCCTCACAGGTCGATTGGACCAATAATGGGTTAACTACGGCCTTCATGGAAGGTTTATCAGACTCTATATTGGATGAGGTAGCAGCTAAGGAGCTTCCTATTGCCTTAGAGGACCTTATTGACTACCTCATCGATATAGATAATAGGATTCGTGACAGGCTCTATACTAAGAACAGGAATAGACGTTTTGTTACACCTATTCAACCCAGAGTTAAAATACCGGAGAGTGTTAAAGTACCTGAAGAGGAACCTATGCAATTAGGGGTTGCCAAACTCTCAGATACTGAGAAATTACATAGGAGAAGGGAGGGACTCTGCCTATATTGTGGTAAGAGAGACCATATGGTAAAGGAGTGTCCTCTGCTCCCGGAAAACTCTCGCACCTAAGACCTTATAGGGGACTGGCCTTGGGTGTGATTTCTAAGTCTCCTACTTTGCCTCCTAACCGACTGCTTCTCCCTGTTTCTTTACATATGGGAGAGAGTTGTATAGTTGAAAACATAGACGCCCTGGTTGATTCTGGGGCAGCCGAGAACTTTATAGACTCTGGTTTTGTAAAGAGAAACAATATTCCCATCAGAGAGAAGGAGATACCCTTGGCCGTTGAGGCCATAGATGGTAGACCATTGATATCTCCTGTTGTTACTCACGAGACTGCACCGCTACACATGTACACAGGGGTTCTACACTATGAAACCATTCGGTTCCAGGTCATCACCTCTCCCTCTTCACAGTTGGTGTTAGGGTATCCATGGTTACGTGCCCACAATCCCATTTTTGACTGGGAGACAGGGCAGATAAAATCATGGAGTGAAGCCTGCCATGAGTCATGTACTATTGAAGTCACGCCTGTGAATTCTATTAACGTTCCTACTGTTCCTCCTTTATCTACGACTATACCCTCTCAGTATTTAACTTTAAAGACTGTCTTTGATAAAAGAGAGGCTGACAAATTACCGCCTCACAGACCCTACGATTGTGCTATTGATTTGTTGCCTGGTACTATACCTCCTAAGGGCAGGGTGTACCCCCTATCGGTTCAAGAAAACCGTGTCATGGAGGAGTACATTAAAGAGTCATTAGACAAGGGATTTATTAGAAGATCCTCTTCTCCGGCTGGAGCGGGGTTCTTCTTTGTATCAAAGAAAGAAGGTGATTTAAGACCTTGCATTGATTATAGAGGTCTTAACAAGATCACCATCAAAAATGCTTACCCTATACCTCTAATAACAGAATTGTTTGACAGGCTCAAACATGCTACGGTATTCACCAAATTAGATCTTAGAGGAGCATACAATTTGATACGTATTAAAAAGGACCACGAATGGAAGACAGCCTTTAACACTCGGTCAGGTCATTATGAGTATACCGTCATGCCATTTGGGCTTTGCAATGCCCCAGCAGTATTCCAAGAATTTATTAATGATGTCTTAAGGGATTTTATTCACTCATTTGTTATTGTGTACTTGGATGACATTTTAATATATTCTACAGACATTCACGCTCATCACAGACATGTTACAACAGTTCTGAAGACCCTTCTTGCTAATGGTCTTTATTGCAAATTAGAAAAATGTCTATTCGACCAGTCCGAGGTCCAGTTTTTAGGGTATTTGATTTCCGCCGAGGGTTTTCGGATGGATCCCCAGAAGCTCGCTGCAGTCATAGAATGGCCTCTGCCGCAAGGTCTGAAAGCCATCCAGCGTTTTCTGGGGTTCTCTAATTATTATAGACGTTTTATCAAAGGTTTTTCGTCTATAGTAGCGCCTATAACTCGTATGACTAAAAAGGATGGCAATACACGTGTCTGGTCTACTGAGGCACTTCAGGCTTTTGACTTTCTTAAGACTACGTTCGCCTCTGCCCCTATTTTACAGCATCCTGTCCCCTCATTGCCATATATACTTGAGGTTGATGCTTCCGATATAGGGGTAGGTGCTGTCTTATCCCAAAGAGAGTCTCCTGACAAGCCATTGCATCCTTGTGGCTTCTTTTCTAAACAAATGTCCAAGGCAGAGAGGAATTATGATGTGGGTAATCGCGAACTCCTTGCTATCATTTTAGCACTCAAAGAATGGAGACATTTGCTAGAAGGAACTAAGGATCCTATTCTCATATTTACAGATCATAAGAACCTATCCTACCTTAGCGAAGCTAAAAGATTGTCTTCAAGGCAGGCTAGGTGGTCACTGTTCTTGTCTCATTTTAATTATATAATCACCTATAGGCCAGGTGAC
The DNA here is from genome assembly GCF_036172605.1 of Pelobates fuscus. Taxonomy (NCBI): domain Eukaryota; kingdom Metazoa; phylum Chordata; class Amphibia; order Anura; family Pelobatidae; genus Pelobates; species Pelobates fuscus. Next base: position 109,123,663 of record NC_086320.1, read on the forward strand.
CGGAACACTAAAGCGGACGCCCTGTCCAGACAATTCGAGACTATTGACAAACAGGAGATTGATGTCACTCCTGTCATTCCCCCAGACAGGATAATAGCAACTACTATATTGTCTATTTCCTCGTCCCTCTTGCAGGCCATACAAGCGAAACAAGGCATGGCACCCAGCGAGAGGCCTAATGATAAATTGTTCGTTGACATTCCCGAGAGACGGGATATTCTGTCACTTTATCACGATACTAAGACTGCTGGACATCCTGGTATTTCCAAAACAGTGTCAGCCGTTTCTCGGTATTTCTGGTGGGATACCTTACGTAAGGATGTTACTGACTATATAAGTGCTTGTACTACTTGTGCATGTATGAAAACCTCTCGTAGAGTTCCTTGTGGGCTGTTGCATCCGTTGCCCGTTCCCGAGAGACCTTGGTCTAATCTATCAATGGATTTTATTGTTGAATTACCCTCTTCGAATGGTAACACAGTCATCCTAATGATAGTAGATCGGTTTTCCAAAATGGCTCACTTTGTGTCTCTTCGCAAGTTGCCCACTTCCAAGGAATTGGCTCTTATCTTCGCTAGAGAAGTGTTTCGATTACATGGTATTCCCTTATCTATTGTATCCGATAGGGGTAGCCAATTTATTTCCAGGTTCTGGAAAGCCTTTTGTTCGGAGATGGGTATTTCCCTCTCATTTTCTTCCGCTTACCACCCCCAGTCTAATGGAGCTGCTGAACGTGCCAACCAGTCTCTAGAGCAGTACCTCCGTTGTTTTGTGTCTCACCATCAGGACAATTGGTCTGACCTGCTTCCTTGGGCTGAATTTGCTCGGAATAATGCCACTCATGATTCTTCCGGCAAAAGCCCTTTTTACGTTGTCTATGGCCAGCATCCCGTTGTTCTTCCGGATGCATTCTCCTCTCAGGGCATGCCAGTTCTGGATGAGCATTTGGCTGGTTTGCGTAATACTTGGGAGCAGGTTCAGCGTTCTTTGGTGGACTCTGCTGCCCGCCAGAAGGCTCAGGCTGACAAGCATCGCAGAGCGGCTCCTTCCTATGTTGTGGGGGACAGGGTTTTGCTTTCCACACGGAATATTCGCCTCCGGGTGCCTTCTATGAAATTGGCTCCCCGCTTCATTGGTCCTTATCGCATTATACATAAGGTTAATCCCGTTTCTTATGCCTTGGGTCTGCCTAAGAATCTGCGTATACCCAATGTATTTCACACCTCTTTGTTGAAGCCTTACGTACACAACCGCTATACCCGGCATACTCCCCCTCCCCCTCCTGTCTCTGTGGAGGGTCATGAGGAGTTCGAAGTATCTGCTGTTATTGACTCTCGTTTTCTTAGGGGTCGGCTTCAGTACTTGGTACATTGGAAGGGTTATGGGCCTGAGGAGCGCAGTTGGATTTCTGCGGATGCTGTTCATGCTCCCCGCCTTGTACGTTCTTTCCATTCGCGTTTTCCTGCCAGGCCTGGTCCTGCCCGCCCGGAGGGCGTGTCCTCAGGGGGGGGTACTGTAGCGGTACTTACCTTATCCGGGGGCCGGACGCGGTCCTCTCTTCAAGCCGCGCGCGGTCCTGCGGCTGCACGAGCCGCGCGCGGCTCGTCCGACTGTTCTGACAGGAAGGCGGGCAGTGACCGCGAGAAGCGGTCACGTGTCCCGCCTGCAGCTAAGAGCGCGCCGCGAATCTCGGGCGCGCTCTTAAAGAGACAGTGGGAGCCTAAATTGCAAAAAGGCTCCCATTGGCTCCTGTCATGCCAATCACCCCATACACTTACCTGTTGGGGGAGTGGAAGTGACAGGAGCCAATCACATTAGTTTGAAGGCTACTTATACTTACCCTTTTCCCTTAGTTCCTTGCCCTATCGTGGTTTCTGTTACAGTTCCCTTTAGTGCTTGTTGTGTTCAGTTGTGTTTCTCCGTATTTGACCTTGGCTTTGTATTCTGACTTCGTTTTCGCTTTATCCTTTTCTGTACTGTTTGCCGGCTTGCTGATTCCTGTGTACCAGTCCCCGGCTAGTTTTCGTTTACGCTGTCTCTTTGTGCCCTTGACCTCGGATCGTTCCTGACTCTGTCTTATCCTATTACGTCGAGTCCGGCCACTCTAAGGTCCGGTAGACGTATCTCTCCTCTGTACTGTCTTCTGTTAGGCTGGATCCTGCGTGTAGGGGTATATACTCGTTACAATAGTTACTCTAGATGTCCCAATATCTCCTCGTCACTCCGACTGAGTTGCACGCTTCAACCGGATCTTGCAAGGATTCTCAGGATCTGGGATAGCTTGCCAAAAGTCTGATGCTGGTTTAACCCTAGAATGATGAATCCACGGAGTCACCTCTGCCACCTTTACAGCTGTTGGGGTAGATAAAAGAACAACATAAGGACCCCTCCACTTTGGACCTAATGGAACAATATTCCATTCTTTTATCCACACTTGATCTCCTGGTTGATAGGAATGAACAGGTGGATATATGTTCACAGGTAACCTATCTTGCACCCATTTCTGCACCTCCTCCATAGTTTTACCCAACTCTACAACCTGCTGCCGAGTAATTCCTTCACCCAACTGATTTATGTCCCCCCTTAGATTACTTAGTATGGGAGGTGGACGCCCATACATAATTTCAAAGGGAGACAAACCCATCCTTCTGGTAGGCGTACTATGTATTCGCAACAGAGCTATTGGCAAAAGGACATTCCACTTGAGCTGAGTTTCCTGACACATTTTAGCCAACTGGGTTTTTATTGTTCTGTTCATCCTTTCCACCTTTCCAGAACTCTGAGGTCTATAGGCTGTATGAAGTTTCCACTTGATACCAAGCACATGAGTTAGTTGTTGCAAACACTGATGAATAAAGGCTGGGCCATTATCTGATCCTATAGAACACGGAAGTCCATATCTGGGTATAACTTCTCGCAACAGAAATCGTACAACTTCTCCTGCCTTTTCTGTACGAGTTGGACAAGCTTCTACCCAGCCTGAGTAGGTGCACACAGCTACCAACAAATAACGATATCCCCCAGATTTAGGCATCACAGTGTAATCGTTTTGCAAATCTGACATTGGGAGTCCTCCCATATATTGAACTCCAGGGGGTTTGACAGGGCCTTGTCTTGCATTATTTTGGGCACACAAAACACATCTCCGAACTATGGCTTGAGTCAGACTAGATAACCTTGGTATATAGAAATGTTTCCTAAGAGATTCTTCCATAATATCTCTTCCAGTATGTGTACCATTATGGAAGTTTTGAACAATCTCTATAGCCAGAGATGTCGGAATAACTATTCTTCCATCTTCTAACTGATACCAGTTATTCTCCAGATATTTCCCAGCTTCAGTCTTCAACCACTTCATCACTTGGGTTGTATATATTGGAGTCCATTGAGACAGAGGTCCCACATATTCCTCTTGCCCAGATTCAGCGACATGTTTTTCTGCGTTGTCGGCCATGCGATTTCCTTTGATGACATCACTATCACCCCTCAGATGTGCTCTACAGTGTATAATACCGACTTCCTTCGGTTCCCATACCGCCTCTAACAGTTGGAGTATTTCAGCCGCATACTTGATCTCCTTTCCTTCTGAATTCAGCAATCCCCTTTCTTTATACAATGCTCCATGTGCATGGGTGGTTAGAAAAGCATACTTTGAATCAGTGTAGATATTCACTCTCAGCCCTTCAGCTAATTGCAAAGCCCTGGTTAATGCAATCAGTTCCGCCTTCTGTGCTGATGTCCCTTTTGACAGTGGCCGTGCTTCTATCACCTTATCTATAGTCGTTACCGCATATCCTGCATAACGTACAGCTTCCTTCACATTACTACTACCATCAGTATAATACTGTATGTCTGGATTCTGGATGGGAAAATCATGAAGATCAGGCCTGCTTGAAAACACTTCATCCATTATCTCCAAACAATCATGTTGACTTTCAGTAGTCTGAGGCAAAAGGGTAGCTGGATTCAAATTGTTGACGGTTTTGAGGTGTACTCTTGGATTTTCACACAACATAGCCTCATATTTGGTCATTTGACTGTTGCTAAACCAATGATTTCCCTTATAATCCAAGAGGGTCTGCATGAGGTACTCTCACATAGAGTTCCTGACCCAAGGTGAGCTAGTAAGGCAGCAGCAGCCACTGCTCGCAGACAAGGTGGAAGATCACTGGCCACTGCATCCAACTGTTTGGACATGTAAGCTACAGGTCTTTGCCATGATCCCAAGTATTGAGTTAATACTCCCACAGCCATTCTTCTTTGCTCATGTACGTACAGATAGAAAGGACGTGTATGATCTGGTAGACCTAGGGCTGGTGCACTCATTAGTGCTTTCTTAACATCTTCGAATGCCTACTGTTGTTCAGAGGTCCACAAAAAGGGGTCATGTTCTGTTCCTGTCACAGCTTCGTATAGAGGTTTCGCCAATATTGCATAATTAGGAATCCATATCCTGCAGAATACTGCCGCTCCTAAGAATTCTCGCAATTGTCTTCTATTCTTAGGTATAGATATCCGACACACTGCTTCTTTTCTTTCAGGTCCCATCATTCTTTGACTTTCGGGTATATGGAATCCTAAATATTTAACACTTGGCTGGCACAATTGTGCTTTCTTCCTCGATACCTTGTATCCTGCTCTCCATAGAATATGAAGCAAATCATAAGTGGCTTGTTGGCATATCTCTTTAGTAACAGCCGCTATCAATAGATCATCCACATATTGAAGTAGTACACATTCTCCTGGGATGTACTTGAAATCTTGCAAATCCTGGCTTAATGCAGATCCAAATAGGGTAGGTGAATTCTTGAACCCTTGAGCTAGTCTGGTCCAGGTCATCTGACGCTTTGAACCTGGAACAGCATCTTCCCATTGGAAAGCAAAGATATGTTGACTCTCAGCAGCAATTCGAAGACAAAAGAAAGCATCCTTAAGATCTAACACTGTGATGTAGGTTGCCCCACCTGGTATCAAGGCAAGCAGATTGTAAGGATTGGGTACAACTGGGTGTATATTAACTACTGCATCATTAACTGCTCTCAAATCCTGTACAGGACGATATTCGTCCGATCCTGGTTTTTGAACAGGTAATAATGGAGTGTTCCAGGAGGAAGTACAGAATTTTAGGATGCCATACCTTACGAACTTATCCAAGTAGGTTTGTATGTTTTCCTTAGCCTTTTGGGGTATGTGATATTGATGTAGGCTCACAGGATAGGCCCCAAGCTTTAGTTCAATATGTATGGGTGGGATATTACTAGCAAGTCCTGGTGGATTATTCTCTGCCCATACTCCTGGAATTTCAAATAAGGATTCATCACTCTTAGGGTTAACACTTGTCACTATGGAATAGAAGCGCCATTCTTCTTCCCTTGGCACCGATATCGCCATTATGCCTGGTAATCCCTTAAACTTCAGAGATGTTGATCCATTAGGTAAAAAAGGTTATCTGGGCTTGAAGCTTCGATAATAGATCTCGTCCTAGAAGTTGAATCGGACACTCTGGCATATATAGGAACTGATGCTTCACCACATGGCCTCCCAGAATACAAGTGCGACTCTTAAGAACCGGTCTAGCTGCGCTTCTCCCAGTAGCTCCTATCACAGTTATAGTCTTCCCCGAAGGCGGAGCCACCATCTTAGTCACCACGGAATGTTCAGCACCTGTGTTGATCATGAAAGAACTTCTCTTTCCCCCTATTGCTACATTGACCATAGGCTCCGCTTGACCAAGGGGGATGGAGCCCGGTCGGTATCAATAGTCTTCCATGATAGTGTCAGCCAGACCCACAAAATCTCTATCCTCTCTTTCTCTAGGTCTCACGTGGGTGGATAGTATCTGTCACCTTGAACACTTCCTCTACTATTCCCACCATTCCTTCTAAAACTTCATCTTCCTCTATAACTATCACTATAACCTCCTCGTACCCTTCTCTCTCCTTGTCTATCACCTTCATACTGCTCTCTCTGTGGACACTCACTCTTCCAATGTCCCTCCTTTCTACAATACGCACATTGATTCCTACTTAAAGGTCCCTTGCTCAGCCTATTCTCGTCTCCTCTATTCACTTCCCTTCCCTGTCTTTCTACACTTGAGATAGCTACCGCTAGCATATCTGCCTGTTTCCTCATTTTACGTTCTTCTTCCCGCTTTACCTCAGTCTCCCTATTCATATATACTTTATTTGCAATCTCCATTAGCTGTGATATGGACATCCCTACAAATCCCTCTAATTTCTGTAATTTCCTTTTAATATCACCTTGGGCCTGGCTGACAAATGCTGAATTAATCATCCTAGAATTCTCAGGAGCCTCTGGATTAAAAGGAGTATACAACCTATATGACTCCAATAATCTCTCATAAAAGGTACTAGGTGACTCGTCAACGTTTTGCAACACCTCAGCCGTCTTTGACAAATTAATTGCCTTCTTCCCTCCTGCCTTCATGCCAGCAATTATGACTTCCCGATAAGCCCTTAGTTGGGGCATGTCAGCACCATTCACGTTCCAATTTGGATCGACATTTGGATAATGGGCTGCAGCCCACGCAACTGGGTTGGCCTGATTTTGAGTACGGGCCGTTTCCTCAAGCGCTTTAATAGCCGCTTGATTAATCTGGGTCCTTTCCTCACAATTAAATAAAGTTAATAATAATTGCTGGCAATCGGCCCAGGTGGGATTATGTGTTTGGATAATAGAAGTAACCAAATCTGTCATAACTTGAGGTTTGTCAGTATATGAAGAGTTATGAGTCTTCCAGTTAAATAAATCAGTCGTAGTGAAGGGGACATATACAAACACTGGATCTGCCCGTTGTATTTGGCCATTCTCATCCATGTGTGTTGGGCCTGGTGTAAGTCGGAGGGGCATTTGGTAATGTCGGGGTTGGAGGGTACCAGTCATTTGTCGGGTTAATATGGGACTACGATACAATGATTTCATAATGAGTTCCGGTCTAGGGTTAGTAAGGCAAGGGGAGTGAGGCGGAAGTTTGGTCAACAGGATATTACGGGCCGGGCTGGGAGAAGCCTGACCAGGAACCAGAAGTGACGTCAGTTCCGGATATATGGAACTAGTGGGGGCCGGTACCGGAAGGGGAGGTTTCAGAGCTAGTGGGCTGGGCTCTGAACTAGATGCATGAGTGGGCAGGGACAATGGGAAAGTGGGAGTAGCAACACCAATAGCACCACCTCTAACCTTAGAAGAAGTGTAAGGGGGTGGGGAGGGAAGGTCAGTTTCAGAGGGGGAATCTAAAATGGGCGGAGTTGCGGCCCTGATGGAGAGGCGAGTCCTGGCCACCATGAAGCGACATTGCTCCTCGTGGCATACCTTAACCCATTTAGGCAATTCTTCTACAATCTGTTTCCAACAATCAATATACGGAAACTGATCATAAAATTCAGGCCTACTAGATACAGCCGCGTGCACACGTTGTACCAAAATGAGATTAAGGCTACCACATGGTGGCCATGAGGTCACCAGGATAGGCCATTCTCTACTACATAAGGTAGTCAAACGTTTTGGGGACAATTGTACCCTAAAATCACAAGCTTTATATCCCTTTGTAAAGTTTTTCAACATGCACGACAAGGGATCAACAATCTTTGAGTCGGACGCACCCATACTGGCAACGGAGCGTCCAATACAAAGAAACACAATACTCCAAACACACTTCCAACAGTCACACTCGTTTCCCTGGCAACAGCACCACGTGGCAGGGTTGCTAGGCCAAACATACACACACGATAACACGCAGAGAATTCTCGTTCATACAGTGATATCACAGCGTCCCACTCACAAAGATCTACCAAACACTAGCTACTTACCTCTATAACTATAAATCGTCTCTACAATTATCCGTACTATAAATCAACTTTTAACTAACAAACTATATCACATTCTAGTAATCTCATCTTTACAGTCAGTGGTTATGGTACAGTTAGTAAGTGGTGATAATACAGTTTTAAAGTCACAGGTCAGTTAGTAACAGTTATGGTATTATACATATAACATAAAACAGTAATTGTTAGTAATTTTTACACAATGTCAGTGGTTATGGTACATGTCAGTAGTTATGGTACCATGCGCTATTTTACAATTATACACACAATTTACACTCCCACTAGACGGCAGAGCTCTAACTTTCTAGTAGGACATACAAGTTAACCAGTTCACCAACTACAATATATTTAATAACATTTACAATAATCCCAACTATTCTAACTGGCCAGCACCTCGAGAGCTTTCGATCTATTTGTACACCAGAGATTCGATAAGTCTTCGCTGCCCAGACACCACATATAGCGAACTAGAGGGCAGAATTTACACCAATATCCTTTTAGTCTATATACGCTATCAATAATCTAGTGGCTGGATTTACAACAGAGCACACTTAGTTAAGATAGGGTGAAATCTAGCAAACTATAATATACAACAGAGTCTGCTTAGTTTCGCCGATCTCCCCGACCTAGCAACCAAAATTTACACCTAGCATGCTAGTCAAGGCAGGACATCGGTGTCCGACATGAGCTATTTACACTAGAACTCAGTCTGACAATACCACCTATATTAGACGGGCTGACTACAGAGCGTCTAATGTCCAGATAAGCAGTGCGCCTTTGCTTCTTCCTTCCAGAGGGAAGGGGCCAATTCCAATAACCGATTCCAAATATAAAACCCCTTGTGGGTCTACCGCTCTAAAGGTATCAGTCTTACCTGTTAGTTCCTGGCCCTGGGTTCCACATTCATCGACGGGGCACCCCGGTACTCACTACGTAAAGGCCGATGATCTCCTGAGCGAAGCAGCCCAGTGGCGCCGAGATGAAGGGATGTCCACGCAGAGGTCCAGGGGTGCTGCCGTGGAGAACGTTGGTAAAAAGTTTTACCGTCTCAAATCTCTGCGCCAGCTTCCGTGCGATGAGAAGTTCCCGGCTCAATGCACCAATTATGTTACCGAGTAAACTAGCAGAAGCCAAACACAGAGAGATGGATGCAGGTCTTCAGGAAGTAAGAAGTCTTTATTAACATACCGATCGGGCCTCAGATGAACTAACGTTCCAAAAAGATCTGAGAGACCAACACATGGTGTACATTCCTTATATAGCACTGTAACTCCTCCCATTAATAGGTACACCCACATATACCTTTAACCAATCAATGAGCAGAATATAGACTTGTACATCTGGTCAAACCACATGGCCCATCCAAGACAAAGGAAATAAGTGCAATTTCAGTTCCTGCATTCCTGCACATGCTCAGTACATTGATGACAGTATCCTAGCTACGTGTAGCTAACTAACTGACACAGCATACACATATGCCACATGGAAATCTTGGCCTACTAAATTTACATTCACCGAAATTCCACCACAGTAGAGGTTAATACAGTGAAGGAGTTTAAGCATGCGTGGGATAGACATAAGGCTATCTTAGATATAAGAGACTAATGAAAGTATTTTAGAAAATTGTGCCGACTAGATGGGCCGAATGGTTCTTTTCTGCCATCACATTCTATGTTTCTATACCAAATAATGGAAATAAAATTAGTTTCTAAGCCAGAAGTGATTCTACTAAACTTGCACAGGCCAAAAATGACAAAAAAAAATTTATGATAATTCTACATATAATTACAGCAGCTAAACTACTGCTAGCACGAAACAGGAAAACAAGGATAATTCCACTCACTCAAGAATTATTACCACAAGTCATATGGCAAGCAAGAATGTAAAGAGGTATCCTGGTGATATAGATCAAATGTGATCTTTGGTATATTCAAGGGAGCCCAAATTATTATTATTTCAAGTGCACTTGGAGGAGTGTAAATTCAGACACCAGACACCTGTTGGTATTCAAAATAAGCCTCTGACCTTTATTTTGTCAGTTGTGTTTTTATACATTAAACAGTAAGTGCTTACGTGTAAATACTTATAGGATAGTAGTAGGAAGGGAGTGAAAGAAGTACAGATAAGACATAGGGATGGACGTCATGTACATATAACAGATAAGTTCTGAGAAAGAACAGACTGATTTAGGAGAGACAGCTCAGGTGGGGGCTATCTGCTCCTGGAACTAGACATACATGGTCTTAAGTGTCGTTTTAAGCATTAAGCATTTCCTGAGTCCAAGTTAGCCAATTTTAATATAGGATATCTAATATTACACAGTATATAAGCTTTAACCTTGGAATCAAAGTAAATTCTATCACAATCCCCTCTTTTGATCCAAGGGTCACCCAAATGTCCAAGGTATTTCCAGGCCTGCTAGCCAAAGCTTGTAGGACTTTCATTTATTTCTTCACCACAGTTCCCTTGGACTGAGAGACCACCAGAATCAGCTGAGGAGAGTTCCTTCATTTGTTAGGAGAGATAACATCATAAAAACCTTCCAAAGTCGGAGCTGGAATGTAAGTTAAGATATGACCAACAGTACATTTGTTTTTACATAGAGAGGTTAGTAGACATGAGAAGAATCTAAAAGCTAGAAAAATTGCCATAATAACAAATACAGCTAATAGCAAAAAGTAAAAAATTTTCTTAATTAGTAAAGTCAACCATGTTCCTTGCCCAAATGTCCAATCCCAATCCCCAAAGAAGCCAGTATCCTGTTTAATATCCTGTAATAAGTCATGTAAATCTTTTATATGTTTATGGATTATAGTGCCCTGGTTAGATAGGTTAAAACAGCACATACCTTCAATAGCTTCACAGCCCAAGTCATGTTTCATTAGTACTTAGTAGTCAATGGCTGCTCTATTCTCAAGGATTGCCTTCTTTTTTGCCTGGGTGTCCATAAATAGCTCTTCTATGGCCTGGGAAGTAGCATTTAAACCCTTTGCAAGGGAGCAGGCTACAGCATTAATTACTCGGGTATTATACAGTGCTAAGCCTGGGACTCCTACCATCGAGTACGCAAGGCAGAGTATTCGGATTTAGATAAGAGAGTGATTTCAGGGTTACAATCTGAAGTAAGGGTGTTTTTAACATCTCTCCTTTCTCTCTGTGGTTTGTGTAGCTGGGTGGTTTCAGGGATCAGGTCAGATTTGGAAAACATGGTCATGGTTAGGCGTGAGATTGCACAGGGACCTCCTGTAATGTTACCTGGGACATAAGCATAAGTAATATTTCCACAGGAGAAATTCCATCATTTATGGAGATAGACATGGTAGTGGTAACTCATAACTTGGTGAGTTTTGGTACAATTCATAGTGGTGCTCAGGGCTCTACAATTCGTGGAATTTTTCCACCATGTGGGGCAAAACAGGGATTTAGTATTAGGGTCTCTTGAACAATTACATGAAAAAGACCAACATAGTTCAGCTGTTGTAACATTAATTGTCTTCAGGGCTGGTGGTGGGAGGTGGGGGTGTGGAGGAGGGGGTTGCCTACCAGTGGATTGAAAGCATAAGAATATAGTTTTAGAGATTTATGGAGTCTATGGGTATGTAGATACTTCCTCAAGAGTGAGATGGGGTTAGGGTCAGTTATAAGACAAGACTGTTTTCAGTACTGAGGAGAGGATTGAGGCAAAAAAGAGGTTAAATTAAAAGCCTTTGCTATCTGCAACCATATATTTCCCTGCCATACATTGTTGTCTTCCGGTCTCAAGTCAGAGTAGCATATCTGAACAGAGCATACAATGGTAAAGGATAAGAACAGCTTCATGTTGGTGGATCAGTCGGAGTGCCTTGTTTACAGTGACTGGCGTGTATCCACGTGGCTTTTCTTTCTGGTTTCACTGAGGTAGCCGTAGTCAGGAGCACTTGGGATGGACCGTCAAAGCATGGTTCAAGGCCTTTCCTCACAAGGTCTCTTTATCACCACCCAACCCCCAGGCTGCAGTTTGTGAGTTGCAGAGTCTGGAACTGGAATTGAATCAAAGACTTGTTTATGCACCCTGCCTAATCTTTGGTGTAGGGCCTGTACATAGACATTCATACTACCATGCTGCACCTGGAGGGTCTGGGGAAAATAGAGGCCTGTCTTTGGGGCACATCCAAACAGGATCTCAAAAGGGGATATGGGGTGATAGGGAATGTGGAAGGCCTGGCTGATCCCTAAGGCTTTCATAATTTCTTGCATTACTTCCCCAGTGAAATGGCTACCTCTGTCACTTTCAATCACTTCAGGTACTCTGTATCTACATACCAGTTCCTTCAGAATCTTACTTGCTGTGACCTTCGTTGTGGCTTTCGACACTGGATAGGCCTCAGGCCAACCTGAAAAGAGATTAATGCACACCAATACATATTCATACACTCCTACCTTAGGCTGTTGAATATAGTCTATCTGCAGTCTTTGAAACGGGTAAAGTGGCCTTGGTGTATGCTTACTTGGTGTTTTGACAGGTTGTCCTGGATTGTTTCTAGCACAAATCATGCAAAATTGGGTGTGTTTAGCTGCTACAACAGTAAATCCGGGTGCTACCCAATGGATATATGTGTAGGTTCATGGGCCACCTGGGCCATCATGGGGTACAACACTCGTGGCAAACACAGTCTTTTACCTTTCCTCCATATTCTGTCAACATCAGATTCTGCATCTGGTTTCCTCCAGAGGTCATGTTCTTCCTTGCTTACCTGCCTTTGTAAGCTCAGCAGTATATTGTAGTCAACGGCGTCATCTGTAAGAACAACTTGCAGGAAGGTATTACCTGTAGAAGGATGCACTTGGATTACTGCCTGCTTGGCAGCTTCATCTGCTTTGTGGTTTCCTCTTGTAATTTATCTGTGATCTTCACGTGAGCTGCCTCCTTGATGATGCCTACTTGAGTGGGTAGCAGAATAGCATTCATAAGTGCACTCACGGCTTCAGAGTTCTTGATTGGAGTACCTGCTGAGGATGAGAAAATCACGTGCCCGCCATAGAGGGCCAAAATCATGGGCTATACCGAAGGCATAGCGAGAATCTGTAAATATTAGCAGACTTACCAGAGGCCATTTTGCACACTTCAGTGAGTGCCTTCAGCTCAGCCTCCTGTGCAGTACAGTGAGGAGGGACTGGCTCAGCTTTTATTACCTCATGTGCAGAGACTACAGCATATTCAGTGTGGACATTACCCTTCTCTCAGTGCAGTGACATAACAAGGCTTAGATGCAGACTCGGTTCTAAACCATTCGTCTGTTTGCATGTTGCTTCTTCTGACGCTATCTCCATGGGCATTAGTATATTTAGCAATTATTCTAGCCCAAATGGGGCCAGCTTTTAGGGCGACAATCTGTTTTAAATCCATCCAAGTACACTGGTAAGTAGCTTGAATGGTGGATAGAGACTGGACTAGAGCTAAGGGGGCCTTTTCAACATCTGGCAATATTACAGCAGCTGGTTCCCATACTGGGAGTCACTGCACTGAGAGAATGGGCTAAAGTAAAGACAGAGGAACTAGCCCATACATTAGGAGATATAGTACAAGGGAAAGATGAATCTGTGGAAACATTCTTCACCAGAGTACAGATGGCTTGGGAGACATTGGGTTACACAGATATTGTAACCACTTCCACCAGACTGCTTATTAACTGCTTCATGGATGGTCTCCACATACCCATAAGGACTGGTCACCAAAATGCTAGACCTGAATGGAGAAGTTTAACCTATGATGATCTGGTAAAGGTGGCTATGGGAGTGGAAGCCAATCTAAATACTAGAAAGAGGAGTACACCTCTAATGGCACTATCTGTCCCTAGAGCTGGTGGAAACAGAAGGCAGTTAGACTGCTAGAATTGTGGCAGGAAAGGACACATTAAACGCAACTGCAGGTGACCATCTAAAAATAGAAACCCCCAAATAATAACTCCCATGACAACCAACCACCTCCACCACCTCCCACTCCCCAATAGGAAATTGGCAACCCAGTGTCCCTACATGCTTTCAATATCCTTGACTCAGTTGGACCCTCACCCATTATCAATGTTCCACTGCCCGGGGACCGAATAGTCCCTTTCCTGTTGGATACTGGAGCTGAGCTGAGAAGTCTGATGATGTATCATGTGTAGGGGTGGATGGGATCCCAAGTGACATTCCCCTTACCCACAAACTGAAATTGAAGCTACACGACCCTACAGCCATTGTAACAAGGCTACTTGTCAGCCCTCATGCCCCTGCTAATCTACTAGGCAGTGATATACTGTCTGCCCTTAATGCAAATATCCAGTATAGCCCCACTGGACAAGTAACATTGTCTGTGCCTTTAGAGGACAAACAAATGATATCCCTCTCAAATGTTCTGGCAACTCTCACTATGCCCAGCCATGTGCCAGAACCTGCCATTGACTTGTCCTCAGTCCCTGATTCTCTATGGGCTACAGGGAAGACAGATACAGGCAGACTCTCTGTGCCCCCAGTCAAAGTGATTCTCCTGCATGGAGCCACCCCTCCCTGTCAAAAACAATACCCCCTAAACCCTGCACAGGAAGATGCTATTTCCCAATCTGTGCAAGAATTACTGCAGGCAGTGGTAATTGTCCAGACCCCCTCCCCTTGTAACACACACCATTTTACCCAATTAAGAAAAAGCAAGAGAAAAGGAAACCTGTGGTCTACCGTATGGTACATGATTTGAGGGCAATTAATGCTGTAACTGAACTCATTGCCCCTAATGTTCCCAACCCACACACCTTGTTGTCACAGATACCACCTTCCTCTCTAAGGTATTTACTGTTATTGACTTGGCAAATGCATTTTTATCTGTGCCCCTGGATCACGACAGTCAGTATTTATTTGCATTTACACATAAAGAAAGGTAGTTGGGAGGAGTTGGGCAACTATAGGCCAGTAAGCCTTACTTCAGTAGTGGGGAAAGTAATGGAAACCATGTTAAAGGATAGGATTGTTGAACATCTAAAATCACATGGATTTCAAGATCAGAGACAACATGGGTTTACTTCAGGGAGATCATGCCAAACTAATCTTATTGATTTTTTTGATTGGGTAACTAAAATAATAGATCAGTGTAGTGCAGTAGACATTGCTTACCTAGATTTCAGTAAGGCTTTTGACATTGTTCCACATAGAAGGCTTATCAATAAACTGCAATCTTTAAGTTTGGATTCCAATATTGTTGAATGGGTAAGGCAGTGGCTGAGTGACAGGCAACAGAGGGTTGTAGTCAATGGAGTATATTCAAAGCTTGGGCTTGTCACCAGTGGGGTACCTCAGGGATCTGTACTTGGACTCATTCTCTTTAATATTTTTATTAGTAATATTGCAGAAGGTCTTGATGGTATGGTATGTCTTTTTGCTGATGATCCTAAGATATGTAACAGGGTTGATGTTCCAGGAGGGATAAGCCAAATGGCAAATGATTTAAGTAATGTCAGGTTTCTATCCTGACAAACAAGACTTTTCCGTTTATTACTGTCCCTTTAAATACAGTTCCTGTTTTTCACCTCTAGTGGCCTCCCTAGCCACTAGTCACCTTGGACTCACCTGTATCATATGAAACAATATTCTGCTATAAATGGCCACACCCAACAAAGCAAGAGGCCTTTATATTGAAGTTGGTGTTCATACTACACAGTTCAGATGCTGGCTCCTGTTAAACAACCTGTATTGCTACCACCCCTGCTCCTTACCAGCTTGGATTATCTCCAACTATACTTCTCTGTAATATCCTACCTGCCTGCTTTATACAACCCTGCTTCATACCAGCCTGGATAACATGCGTCTCTGCTTTAACCTGCCTACCTGGATTTATACAAACCTGTAAAATCATCATCTGGACATTGCTGAACACATTTATTAATCAAGGTGTTATTTTTGTTCTGTGACTTCTTATAGTTTCTAATACCTGTCCTATTATTCTTCCTATACTTTTATCCAGCTTTATTATTTGCACACTTGTTTGTTTTCTATTTAGGGCATATTGCCTTAACGTTTATTTCTCCCTTTCCGTCTCATTATTTATTCTACACGTTATTCTGCTGTAATGTCAAAATCTACAAATAAAGCCACTTCAGTTAACTCTGAAAATCGTCTCCTACCTCACCTGATCAAGAGCATGACAGGTAAACTAGAAAATAGGTCAGAGTTGTGGCAACTGACATTTAATGTGGATAAGTGCAAGATAATGCATCTTGGATGTAAAAACCCAAGGGCAGAGTACAGAATATTTGATGGAGTCCTAACCTCAACATCTGAGGAAAGGGATTTAGGGGTGATTATTTCTGATTACTTAAAGGTAGGCAGACAATGTAATAGAGCAGCGGGAAATGCTAGCAGAATGCTTGGTTGTATAGGGAGAACACTGTACATTGTACAGAACACTGGTGAGACCTCACTTGGAGTATTGTACGCAGTACTGGAGACCGTATCTCCAGAAGGATATTGATACTTTAGAGA
Source organism: Pelobates fuscus (assembly GCF_036172605.1). NCBI lineage: Eukaryota > Metazoa > Chordata > Amphibia > Anura > Pelobatidae > Pelobates > Pelobates fuscus. Next base: position 109,139,994 of record NC_086320.1, read on the forward strand.
GAGTTCAGAGAAGGGCTACTAAACTGGTTCATGGATTGCAGGATAAAACGTACAAGGAAAGGTTAAAGGATCTTAACATGTATAGCTTGGAGGAAAGACAAGATGGGGGGATATGATAGAAACATTTAAATACATAATGGGAATCAACACAGTAAAGGAGGAGACTATATTTAAAAGAAGAAAAACTACCACAACAAGAGGGCATAGTCTTAAATTAGAGGGACAAAGGTTTAAAAATATCATGAAGTATTACGTTACAGAGAGAGTAGTGGATGCATGGAATAGCTTTCTAACTGAAGTGGTAGAGGTTAACACAGTGAAGGAGTTTAAGCATGCATGGGATAGGCATAAGGCTATCATAGCTATAAGATAAGGGCAGGGACTAATGAAAGTATTTAAAAAACTGGGCAGACTAAATGTGCTGAATGGTTCTTATCTGCCGTCACATTCTATGTTTCTATGTATAAATGTGGACAGACTGGGCACATAGCTAACAGATATCCAGTAAAAGAAATTGATTTCAATGAAGAAACACTAACTCTTGGCTAGGCCCTGGAACATACAAGAATCAAAAGAAGAAAATCACAAAATTCTGTTAAAGTACCACTCTAGGCACCCAGACCACTTCAGCTTAATGAAGTGGTCTGGGTGCCAGGTCCAGCTAGGTTTAACCCTTTTTTATATAAACATAGCAGTTTCAGATAAACTGCTATGTTTATATAAGGGTTAAGCCAGCCTCTAAATCCTCTAGTGACTGTCTCAATGACAGCCGCTAGAGGAGCTTGCGTGATTCTCACTGTGAAAATCACAGTGAGAGCACGCAAGCGTCCATAGGAAAGCATTGCCGCGCATGTGCATTCAGCCGAAAGGGAGGATCGGAGGCGGAGAGGAGGAGGAGAGCTCCCCGCCCGGCGCTGGAATAAAGGTAAGTTTTAACCCTTTCCTCTTCCCAGAGCCGGGCGGGAGGGGGTCCCTGAGGGTGGGGGCACCCTCAGGGCACTATAGTGCCAGGAAAACGAGTTTTCCTGGCACTAAAGTGGTCCTTTAAAGTAAAAGCTCTTCTTACAAGATCCATGGAATGTTTGGGAATCTTAGAACAGGCCCTAAATCATTTGTAAGCCTTATGTTCGAAAGGATTCATGCTTTGGCCATTTTAGTCATTGGATTCCAAGTTACTATATATTCTTTAGATCCTTATATGATAAACACTTGAGACACTCAACAATTTAACAGATTATGTAAAAATTGTGAGGATTAGGTTCCCTGTAGAAGGGATAATTAAAATCCAAATCAAGATACCTCAATTGGACACTGAGACTACAAATTCCTTAAATGTGTAAGCTTTGGTGTGCCTGAACCTAGAACATTCTGAGATTTCCATAATTTTGGAAACTAATACTCAGGTGGAGTGGGATGTGCTATGGGCCTAGATAAGGTGAGGTGGCAGTATTTTTTTTTTTTTAAATCAGATGGCAGAATTAGAATGAGGAATAAATGTTGTTAGCTAGCATTGCAATCCAGAACTGGTGAGTCCCATTACTGGGGCCCACAGCCAGTTGTTTTCAAATCTGGTGAAATTAATTTTATTACTGTTGTAGCAGACTTGAACAAAGTCATGATGTTTGGAGATGGTAAATTTTACCTTGAGGCTCTTCAAGAGGAACCATGATGTAAAGATAGGATGGTTATGCCAGAAGTAAACGAATGGCGAAACATGAAAACTGATTTATTTGCGGTGATTGTCTACAATAGATCGAGAATGAAGTCTACATAACTCACTTTCAGAAGTTAGGGGTTATTCACGTACTAGAAGAGATAGCACCTTGCTCATTTACTAAACAGGTATTTCGAGTCTAACAGAATGTAATAGTTTTCTGTCTTTCTGACAGAATGTAATAGTTTTTAAATAAAACTATTACATTCCATGAGACTTGAAATTACTGTTTAGTGGATGAGCGACTACTTGTTTAAGAATGACTGCTCTAAACCTAAAAAAAAAATAAAAAATGACAAGCCAGTCAATTGGAAAAGAATTGAAAGTTTAAATGTTTCAATTTTAGACAGACTGGGCACGTAGCAAACAACAACAGTCCGCCATGGCAATTAAAGGAGAGTCTTCTAAATAACTGAATTTTGATCTGAAAGGTTCCAATTTTTCAGAAAAGTAAGAAAGAAAGGTTATTGCACGCTCTCCAATCTAGAGAGGGAATTTTCTCTGCAGGAGATATGGATGAAGGATGTGGTAAAAGTTCAGCTTACTGAACCTACTCCTTTTTAGAAAGATGTAGAAAAATAGATCCACGACATGTTAAAATATGAGAAATATACTTCATGAACTGAAGGAATCTTGGATCATTCTGGAGTCTGTGCCTCATCTATAGTGATGGTAAGAAAGAAGAATGGTTCAGTAAGATTATGCATTGACTATAGAACTTGAAATTAGAGAACTATTCCTGATTAGTACATTTTCCTGCAACAGAAGATACCATCAATGCTTTGTCTGGATGCAAATTATTGGACCTCCATTCTGGGTGATAATGTTTTATTATGTACATCCTGTTTTCCTATAGCTTGTACAGACTCAGATATTCAGATCAGATGTGTCCAGTGCGCCAGTGGTAAGCACATAGGTGTGCGCACGGGGTGTGCCTGGGCACACCCTAATCCCCGCGGCACGCCTATGTATTGAGACCGGCAGGGGAGATCTCAGGATCCCCCCTGTCGGCTCATGCAGAGCCGGCGCTATCCAAACGCCGGCTCTGCTCTCAGCCTCCCTCCCCACCGAGCCACAGGCAGTGAGGGAGGTAGGAGAGGACCAGCGGAGCTCTTGCCAGCAGCTCCGCCGGGTTCTTCTCGCCGGGTTCCTCTCAGATCTCGCAAGAGTGAACTCTAGCCCCGCAGGCTAGAGTTCACTCACCACTGGACCACCAGGGAAGGATGGCAGAACAAGGATCCCCCCTCCAGGCATAAGGTAACAAGGGAGGGGCGATATTAACTGATCTGCCCCCACCTCCACTGGACCACCAGGGAATGTAGCAAGGAACAAGAATCCCCCCTCCCCACATAAAGCAAGCAGGGAGGGGGGATATTGAGTAATGTACCCCCACCTCCACCCCCCACAATCACCCACACACATACAGCACCCACACACATAAAGCACCTACACACACATACACAGCACCCACAGACATACACAGCACCCACAGACATACAGCACCTACAGACATACACAGCACCCACAGACATACACAGCACCTACAGACATACACAGCACCCACAGACATACAGCACCTACACACATACAGCACCCTCACAAAAACACACAGCACCCTTACACACATTACACAAACAGCACCCTAACACACAGCACACAAACAGTACCCTCACAAACACAAACAGGACCCTAACAAACACACACAGCACACTACCAGTACCCTCACACACAGTACATTAACATCACCCTCACAAGTGCACACACACACAAACAGCACCCTCACACACAGTACATTAACAGCACCCTCACACACAGTACATTAACAGCACCCTCACAAGCGCGCACACACAAACACCCTCACCCACATAGTACACTACCAGCACCCTTACACACACATCACACTAACAGCACACTCACACACACACAGCAGTGTATGTGTGTGTGTGTATATATGTGTATATGTATATATACACACATATATATACATACATACATATATATATACGCGGCGTGTGCTTGTGCTTTAGGGTGCACACCCTAATGCAATAGGCTGCGCACGCCTATGGGTAAGCATGAGATTTTACAGAGGGGAGAATGTAACCAGGCTTCAGATCCTACAGTTTGTATGCTATGGTCACCTTACCCTCACTTCTTCGAACCTGATAGCCAATGAAAAAGGGGAAAAGCAGAGGCTGAAGGGAAAAAGAGGCTGTGGGGACTGAGCTAGGCCTGAGTTGCACATGTCTTAGACATATTCAATTTGAGGCTCATTGAAAAGTCTGAGTAAGTTTTAATGCCATCAGCAACGTAAAATCCTTCAATGTAGTGCTCCCAGCATTGTGCACTAACCATCTTGTGGGACACAAGGTATGATTTACCAAAGCCGTGGGTGGGGTTGTATGCTGAGCACTGCTGAAACTACAAAGGACAGAGATATTATAGCAGCAGAACTTGTCATAAGTTACCTACTTTTTTTTCATTCTTTATGTTTATTTGCATTTGTGTGCTTATAGTAATTAAATATATCTGCACTTATATATTTAACTTAACCTCTGTGTTTGAGAGTGGTTATTTATAGTGGAAACCCCATCTACTCAGTGGGGTGGGTTTCTTCATATGAAGAATCACTGAGTGGAAGCACTGATTACAGCAAGATCTTCTGCTCTCCAAATTTTGTTGGAAACTCTGACTCCCTGTTAGCATCAACGTTGAATGTAGCCGCTGCCCATACTTGCCTTCTACTGTTCGCCCGCCGCGTTCGCCACGAACAAGCTATGTTCGCCAGCGAACGGTTCCTGGCGAACAGTTCGGGACATCACTAGTTATAAGTAATGTATTCATTTTTTTATCTGAATTCATTGATCATCTTTCACTAACTTCATCTGCTTGTCTCTTCTTTGATATCCCATACTAACAAAATTATCTTTTGTGTAGCACATCCCACACGTCATCTTTGGAGGTAGATATCTTTAATGTAACACTATAGTGGAGAACAAACAGTGTTAAAAAACAGATTTTAGGTGGCCAGGCCCTCTGCTCCTGTTAAAAGGTAATAAAACTTACCTTTATTCTGGTGGCGCGGCTAGCCCTGCTCCTCCTCCTTGGCTGAGATCATCAAAATTGATGATCTCAGAAAATCCAATGTTCTCTCATTGAGGAAAGTTCAGTGCCTCCATTCAGAATGTGAAGATGTCGAACGTTGGTTCTGCACAATGTGCAGCATTGACACAGCACTCCTAATGGCTGTTTGAGTAACTGCCACTAGAGGTGTTCCTAGGCAGTAATGTAAACAAGGCAGTGTTTACAGTAAAATCTCTGCAGGGACATACTACACAGAACAACTGCATTAAGCTGTAGTTGTTCCGGTGACCATAATGTTTAATAGAAATTATCAGATTGTGTATATTCAGTTAATTAGCTTTGTGTCTGCAAATGTTAAATATGTCCCACTCAGCATTTTCTTGCTGGAGTTTAGATGTAGTTCAAGTTTTCAACTTTTCTTTTCTAACCTTAGGATTAAAAAAAAACCCCAAAAAAAACCTTAACTCTTCAGCGCCCTCTGCTGGCTGAATGGAAGTGTGTGCATTTACATTATGCTGGTATGCAAACGAAGGCAGCCAAATACATTGTTGAATGCAATATTGTTTACATTTTGTGTTTGAAAATGTTATTTGTTTTATATATTAATTATAATTGCTCATTTGTTCATGTTCTATATATTTGTATTTTAAAATAATTGTCACCACATGCTTAAGGACTAATCCCCCAAGGCTAGTTATTGTCCAAAAGATAAAGAATGCTATGTTAGTTCCTTTTGGAACTGTATGTCATGTGAGGATTTTAATAAATCCAAGTAACAGTCTTCGGAACCCGTCGGTTGGCTGCACAATCCCTGGAGCCCAGGATAAGTCAAAACGAGAGTTAGGTGTGAGAGCCGCAAGTGTCTTTATAAAGACAGGAGCTATCACACTACAGGCAAAGGTGACAGAGGGGACAATACCGGCCTGGAAGAAGAAAGCTGCAGCTGGTCGGATGGAAGAGTTCTGTAAAGATCCCAGTCAAGCATAAGTGGCTAGGGCTGAAAGGTTCCAGGTTCCAGTTCCCTGTGGCAGCAAGGAAGTGGACTGGCGGAGGTACGGGAGCTTTGTCACAGACATTAGTAACAGAAATACTCTAACAATTCTAAAAAAAAAAAAAAACAATACCTACCAAATTAATTCAGTTGTTACTCTGAGCAAAATTTCCAGATGTTAATAATCATTAAATTTTTTTCCCCATTGTTTGCTACATATTAACAGGGCAATTCGTTAAAGTGAGAATTCAAAGTAAATTTCAAACTTAAGGTCAAAATAGCTGAACAGGAAATATTATCGAAGTCGCCTTTCATTTCAATCACTCTGGCCTTAAAATGAAAATTCTCACTTTAGTAAACAACTGTAACGGAACTCCCCATACTCTGACCGAGTACCTTCCGTTGATGGAAGCTTCCTAGCCTGCGCTGAGGACCACAAGCACTGCACCGGACACCACAACCACCGCAGACTCCACAACCGCCGTAGCTTAACTGGAGTCTCGCCATCTTCGTCCACCCTGGATCAACTTCTGTCCTCCAGGACCAAGTGGTGAAGACCTCTCCTCCAGGAGAGCGTAACAGGAACAAGCTCTTAAAAGAGCTAAGTGATTAAAGCTCAGGGGAGTATGCAGAGCATAGCAATCCCCAATGTGAATATAGCTGTACCCTCCAATCACGAGACAAGACTACATGTTGAGGGTGAAGAAGAACTGAAGCTTTTAATCAAACACTCTGCTTTTATGCACATAGTACTGCCCAAAGGGTTTTGCAGAACAACCAATCAATACGTACAATACACTCAGACACTCCCACACAAAATCACAAAATGCCTGTGATAGAATTACTGAACACAATGGTCTAATGTAATTGTCACAGGCAGGAAAATACACAGTTTCACACAATATTCACATCTCTAAAAGTATACATCACATTCATATAAAACTTACATTTTCAGAATCAGCATACTCCAAGTACAAACATACTTCATAATCATACAAATTGGTCCAGTGGGTCAAAAGTTAGTTGGTAGTCCCTTTGTGACTGTCTGCAAGCATGGCTTGGGTGTGGTAAGCCAATTACCTTCAGCATACAGAAAATAGCTCTATTCACAAAAACAGTAAAAACACATAAAAATACATAATTCCTATTATACTTAACAGAACCCCCACATCCCCAGATAGCTTGGATCTGAGCGCTCAGTATATCCGAATAGCGCTCAGATGCCACAAACAGTCAAATCGCCATGGGGTTAAACCATAGCAACAAGTTCCAACTGGTCTGGCAGTGTCCCTGGGACAACGCCCTGCTGGAGAACAATAGACAGGAAACGGGGGAGGGGCACACCTTCTCATGTATTCAAAGGGGCAGAAAAAGTGTTCCAAAATCCAATAAGCCCAAATAATGTCTTTAAAGGGCAATACATCCCAGGGGCCATAGTCACATGGCAGGAGGCTGGCAATTAGTCTTCTCCAATGCCCAGTGGCGAGGTTGGTTTCGCCACAACAACCCGGTTACCTCTTGGTATACATAGCATACGGTTTGGGGAGAAAACCATGTCTCAAAGTAGAATCGGTTAACTAACCATTGAGGCATTTTCAGAACTGGAATCAACTGTATAATTTACTCAACTATACACAACTGCTACAGCTCCACCTAGTGTTGAATCTCAGCATTATCCAGCACAAAAGGTCAGTAGGATGGGCATGTAGCCAATGATGATAGACGGCTTTGTAAATCATTCAGGGCACGTGATACCTGACGTCACACGAGGACGCAACTCTAATCTCGCATTAGCCTGTTCCATCACGCACAACATATCTTGGGCAAGTTTAGTGGCTTGTCTGTTTATTGATCCATCAGATTAAAAACTATATTATCGGCCGGGGTAGCTGCCATTCAGTAACATTATAAGCCCAGAAATAAATGTGACCGTAAGAAAGTCTAGCTAGATCCCCCTCCCCCAGTTGATGTGCCGGAAAATGGTCGTGCTCTAACCCCCCACGGACTGTACCAATACGTAAAAAGAGGGAGGAAATGGTTTATGAAGCATTAACTAGCAAATTATTAGAGATAGCAAAATCTTAGCACATCAAATATTCATTACTGAGCAACTAATTTTCAAATTCACGGATGACGGTAAACAAAACCTCTGTCCAACAAACGTAACTAAACACCCCTTCGAAGGGATGTACCAATTTACTGCTGGGTACGCTACACAAAGGATCATGGGATCCACGTAGGGCAAAACCACTGCCGGTGGTTATAGGGGTGTTATGGAGACTCTAAAATCTCCTTTACTCCTCTTCCAAACAGGCAGTCCTGCTCTTTTATAACAATATGAATTCTTTAAGATTCCCTATCGTAAGGACAGTGAACTGTGGCTTTCAAAAGGCAGGCATTGTGGAGTCCTCGCTCGTAGAGTTCCTCCGTTATCCCTCCCCCCCTCATCCGTTTGGTTTGTCCCGCTGGTCTCGCAGAGAGTGCGCGCGCAGTCAAGGTGTTCTGTCCGTGCAGTAATTCGCTTCCTCGTCGCCGCTCGCTGGTCCCTGGTCTTCGCTCGAGTCTCCCGGGTCCGTCATGTCTGTAGCCTTTGCGGCTCCGAGGCAGCGCGGGAAAGGCGAAATCACGCCCGCCGCCATTCAGAAGGTGAGCACAAAGAGCTGAGAGAGCTCCATAGAGCATCATTACCGAGAGCTCCATGGAGCACCCTCACCGAGAGCTCCATGGAGCACCCTCACCGAGAGCTCCATGGAGCACCCTCACCGAGAGCTCCATGGAGCACCATTTACTATATATATAGCCACATGCCAGCCTGCTCTCTGCTTTCATTGTAAGCGGCATAGATCAGGCTGGCGACCATCGTAATGGGTGACTAATCCCATTTGTAATAGCACCCTTAGGGCCACTTTCCTTTCCTCCAGGAGCTCTGCCCTCCTCCCAGCTGGTCTGCAATCCCAACTCTCTTTCAGTTGTTCAGCTGATCCTAAGCCACAAGAGTCCTAAGCTCTGTTCTATGCGCTGCTGATAAACAACACTAAGAGCACTAGGCTGTTTTATGTATCCTGTTAGTTCACAGCCCTAAGATCCATAATCTCGATCACGTCCCCTGCTCATGTGCAGCCCCAAGAGCCATCAGTTTTGTCATGTTCTTTGTAATCCCAAGAGCCGTTTATTGTCACGTCCCCTGCGGATCCGTAATGCCAAGAGCCGTTTATTGTCACGTCCCCTGCGGATCCGTAATGCCAAGAGCCGTTTATTGTCACGTCCCCTGCGGATCCGTAATGCCAAGAGCCGTTTATTGTCACGTCCCCTGCGGATCCGTAATGCCAAGAGCCGTTTATTGTCACGTCCCCTGCGGATCCGTAATGCCAAGAGCCGTTTATTGTCACGTCCCCTGCGGATCCGTAATGCCAAGAGCCGTTTATTGTCACGTCCCCTGCGGATCCGTAATGCCAAGAGCCATCTGTCACGTCCCCTGCGGATCCGTAATCCCAAGAGTTCTCTTCTCTGTCACGCCGCATGTGTAATCCCAAGAGTTCTCTTCTCTGTCACGCCCCATGCGCATGTGTAATCCCAAGAGTTCTCTTCTCTGTCACGCCCCATGCGCATGTGTAATCCCAAGAGTTCTCTTCTCTGTCACGCCCCCATGCGCATGTGTAATCCCAAGAGTTCTCTTCTCTGTCACGCCCCCATGCGCATGTGTATTCCCAAGAGTTCTCTTCTGTCACGCCCCCATGCGCATGTGTAATCCCAAGAGTTCTCTTCTGTCACGCCCCCCCATGCGCATGTGTAATCCCAAGAGTTCTCTTCTCTGTCACGCCCCATGCGCATGTGTAATCCCAAGAGTTCTCTTCTCTGTCACGCCCCCATGCCATTGTGTATTCCCAAGAGTTCTCTTCTGTCACGCCCCCATGCGCATGTGTAATCCCAAGAGTTCTCTTCTGTCACGCCCCCCCATGCGCATGCGTAATCCCAAGAGTTCTCTTCTCCGTAACGCCCACATGCGTAATCCCAAGAGCTTTCTTCTCCATCACGCCCCCATGTGCATCCGTAATCCCAAGAGCCCTCGTCTCTGTCGCAGATCCGTAATCCCAAGAGCCCTCGTCTCTGTGACGTCCCATATGTTGGCAGTACTCAGTAACTGAGTGGTAAAGATGACATGCACAGCAAATGAAAGGCTTTACAAATATTGATACAATTGATATTGGTAATGTAGAAGACTGGCAACCTTAACCCCTTAAGGACACATGATGTGCCTGACACGTCATGATTCCCTTTTATTCCAGAAGTTTGGTCCTTAAGGGGTTAAAGGAACACTATAGTCACCTAAATTACTTTAGCTAAATATAGCAGTTTTAGTGTATAGATCATTCCCCTGCAATTTCACTGCTCAATTCACTGTAATTTAGGAGTTAAATCACTTTGTTTCTGTTTATGCAGCCCTAGCCACACCTCCCCTGGCTATGATTGACAGAGCCTGCATGAAAAAAAAACTGGTTTCACTTTCAAACAGATGTAATTTACCTTAAATAATTGTATCTCGATCTCTAAATTGAACTTTAATCACATACAGGAGGCTCTTGCAGGGTATAGCAAGCTATTAACATAGCAGGGGATAAGAAAATCTTAATTAAACAGAACTTGCAATAAAGAAAGCCTAAATAGGGCTCTCTTGACAGGAAGTGTTTAGGAAGGCTGTGCAAGTCACATGCAGGGAGGTGTGACTAGGGTTCATAAACAAAGGGATTTAACTCCTAAATGGCAGAGGATTGAGCAGTGAGGCTGCAGGGGCATGTTCTATACACCAAAACTGCTTCATTAAGCTAAAGTTGTTCAGGTGACTATATTGTCCCTTTAAAGGAAATTGATAAGCAGTTTTGCTCAAAGTGCTCAAACGGTTTGACCAAAAACTGCTCACTTTAACACAATGCTTGGGGTATGGTGCCCGAGCCTAATGGCACCATAACAACTCAATTATAATGTGTACCCTTTAATGATGTAAAGAAGGCAGCTTATTGACATGGGTAGGCTGTCCTTAAGAATTTCTTGCTGTTGTATCCTTTATCTCAATTATGTAATGAGTAGACCGTGTGAATCCTGTTACTGTTTTGTGAACCAGGCTGTGTACAGAGAACTCACAATTCCTTCAATGAGCTTGTGTCCACCCATGGCTATTGCTCTCTCCAGGGCAGACAATTTCTATCCAGGTTGACTAGTTTACTCACATCCAAGATAAGATTGTGCAGCTTCACTTAACTGTACTTAGTCTATTAAGCAGGTTTAGCTTCCAGTTTGGCTTCTAATTGTTGATGGGTCTGCAGTGGTGTAATAAAACAGTTATGAACACATTATCTGGTGCTGGTTGTCTATACTTTATCTACATTGGTCTTTAGTTCAGGCTAGAGCATGGCTATTTAGCTGGGTCTATATTTTAATGTTCATTTACTTGCCTAGTCACCCATGTCTGTATTGTCTAGATCTTACTTTAGTCAGCTTTGATCTATCTTTATTTTGTTCTGCATTTTGAGCTTAACACAATTACATGTTTTATTTTTTTAAATTTCTCATTTCCGATTAGCCTAAATTCAGGTGCATTTTAGTTTCCAAGTATGTGCTCATATCTGCAGTGTATATTGGGATGTCAAATGAAGCCATTAGTTTCAGGAAAATCAAATGCATATTATTGCCATTGTCCAGGAAATGTTTCTCAGGGCTCACCTGGGATTTTTCAGCCCGTTCAGCAGAGGTGGCGAGGGCGGACGCAGGCGTCCTTTTAATGGAGAGCAGAGGAGGCCGGCTGGGTGTGCAAAATGGAGGGGGCGAGGGAGCTTTAATCTTTCTGCTCTATTCCCTTGCGTGCCCTGCAGTGATGCAGAGAGCCTGAATATGATGTCACTCCTACCCTACCCTAACATCACTTAATGGCATGAGTAGGAGCTGAGCAGGAAGATTATGGCAGCCCCACTGGAACCTAGGGAAAGCTGATCCACTCCAGCTCTCCCAAAGGTAGGGAAGCTGGGTGGATTTAAATTAAAGTATTAAAAAACAAAACTATAATTTCTGAGTGCGTCTGTCCGTGTGTGTGTCTTAAAGGAACCGTATAGGCACCTGGACTACTTCAGTTTATTGAAGTGGCCTGGGAACATTGTCCCTATTACAGTTAGTGCTGCAATGTTAAACATTTGAGTTAAACATTGTTTACATTCCAGCACTAAGTCTGCCTCCAGTGTCTGTCTCCAGTGGCGCTTCCTGGATCCTAACGGACCTTTGGTCCGGTAACTGACATCCAGCGTCAAGTTTTTCCCCCAAAGAAAGCATTGATTTAATGCTTTCCTATGGGGAGGTCTAAAGCATGCACTGCATTTGCTGCGCATACGCATTAGCGCCCGCTCATCAAAAGAGGTTCAAGGAGGCAGGGCCGGCACCCAGCACCGAATGGATAAGGTATGTAAATAATTTTTTTTTTTTTTTTTTTTTTTAACCCTTTAGTTACCAATGCAGGGAGGAAGAGGTAGCTATAGAGCCAGGAATACAGCTTTGTATTCCTGGTACTTATCCATTTAAGAGGTTCTGGTGACTATAGTGTCCCTTTTTTGTGTGCTCCTGACATTTTAGCTGGCTCCTAGATTCCAAGCAAATTTGTCAAGCTATGATTTGGATGTTATTCTCACGTAAAACCAGTCCAGCTTCAGTGCTATGTGTTTATTTATTTAGTGTATATATATATATATATATATATATATATATATATATATATATATATATATATATATTCTCAGGTATCGGTACAGTCTTTTTGGTGACTTATTTCAGCTCCTTTTGGCCATTGATCAACCATTTTTGTATGCCAGTGCTCTGTTAATCAGTTTGTAAACAATGATATAATATTGACTGTGTTCTTTAATGTATTATTGAAATGGTCCGTAACACGCATTTCACATTCATTATGCTGCTCTTGAAATGTGATTTTTGATATGTTTTCCTTGTCCATTAGGTGGGGCGTTTGATTGGTGTGTTGTTTTTTTTTTGTGTAGAGAAAATCAGTCTACTTGTATGCTGCATTATCCACAATTGATTATCCTTTTATTTAGCTGATATCAAAATACGTTTTTGGTAATGGGCTCCTCACAAAATATCCATTACAGTGTACTGTACTGATTATGGTCCTTGGCGTGCCCATTTAAGTTATAACAACTCTGACCCAACTAAATTTTTAATAACTTTGTGATTTAGATTTACGTATTTGTTAGGTATGATTTTTATTTGCATTCTTTTTAAACCATTGTTATATACTATTGTCACTGGTCCCTGCTTTCACCCGACTATCTCCCTGGTGAGATTGCCTAGCTAGTCTGTACAATCTCATTAAACAATCCTTCGTTAACAGGACTGTGACGTTATTAGTTCAGAGTGAGAAGCCAAATTGTTCTTGGTTTTTTTTTTTTTTGTGTGAAACTTCTGTCCTTTCAGTGTCATTCTTTTTAACCCCTGACAACAGTGACATATTCCCAGCTTTTAGCACGATCAGGTTTTATTTCCAGTAAAGACACATCTAATACATTTACTAATATTTAATAGAGAAAATCACATATGGTGGTAATTGGTTAGGACTTTGCAATGGCTGAGATATTTGAGATACTTTAAAGGTGCTTAAACATCACAACAACCACAGCTTAATGTAGTGGTTCTGGGGAAAGAGATTACATGGCAGGGACATTGTTTACATTGCTGCCTAACGCCACCTCTAGTGGCTGTGACCCATACAGCCAATATAGGAACTTTTGGGGCGGTCCTGCAAAGGTTGCAGGGCAGACATTCACTGCATTTAAGCTCATGGAATCAGTGCATCTCTATGAGATGCTGATTGGAAGTAAATTATGAGTAATGATGATGTCAGCCATGGGAGAAGCAGTAGCTGTGGCAAGATAAATGCACCTAAAGAAGAAAGGCAAATAAACTATTTTATTTTATACGTTCAAGGGAGCCCAATTATCTTTCTTGCTAGTAGAACACCATAACTTGTTTGGATTCCTTACACTGGTGTTACATTAGTAAAAAAAAAAAAAAGGGCTGCCCAATATAGAGTAAATGGCTATGGAGTTTAACCGTCATTGGTTTTACACTAGAAGGTCAGTTGATTGGTTAGGTGCACCACTGCTCCCACGTAGCACATGCAGCTTTTTTTTATGGGTGTTCTACGTGTATTGGGGTGTTTGAAAATAATCCTTTCGACAATGACAGCGTCAACTGCATGTGAGCTGTGTATCTGCTAGTACATGTAGCTTGCATTATAATGAAGACTCGTTTGCATCACCCTAATAGGCCCATGCCCCCAACACACAGGATTTGGCTCCTTGTGATGACAAAAACAGGGATGCCCCCCCAAAAAAGTCCAAAAAGCATGACAGAGAAGTGTAAGTGACACGATGGCAAGATATAGTAATAGGGCTATTGAGAAGTAGTAGGCAACATAAACAGATCTGTGGAAGAATTGCGAGATCAGGTGCCATTGACATTTTGAAGATCAATGAGGTGTGAATGCCTTTTAATTTACCTACCCTCACTAATACTGTTCTGCATTCACACTTACCAGTAAATACTTTGATGGACTGGTCCTGAAGAAAAATGAAATGAGTCTGAGTGCATAAGTAAGTACATTTTGTACTACTGTAGCGCCAACAGATTCCATAACTCTTTATGGAATATGTTGTGAGAACACAGACCATGCAATATAAACCTACCAATAGGATGAGGACTTGGTCTTTGAGCAACAATCTATGTTCCTGTTAATATAAAAAAAAGGTTCCTGTTAATATACATGCAGGATTTTATTTAAAATAAGGAAGACTGTTCATTGTGATAGCAAATGTATACCTGTTAACCAGAACCAGTTCTTGGCATTGAGAGGTTATGGTAAATACATTTTTGTGAGAAACTGCAAATATTCTAATAAATACATATTTTCCTCAACAGATGTTGGATGAAAATAATCAACTAATTCAATGTATAATGGATTATCAAAATAAAGGAAAGACGTCCGAATGTTCACAGTAAGTACCTAGTATAACATACATTTTTCTCAGATTTAAGGCTAATTTTTCACTAAATAGTGGCGAGTGTGAGCGACATTGTAGTTAAAGGTGTACTCTGTAAGCACCTTAACCATTATAGCTGATTTTATGAAAATGATGAGCTGAGAGAGCTGGACTGGTTAGCAGTCTTATCAGTCTGAAACACTGCACATGAATTGATATCTAAAGGTTGCTCCCGGAAGTGTAACTTCACCTCTAGCAGCATCATTTCCCAAGTTAAATTTGTGTATATGGGTGTCTTTTGTCAGGCAGAGTTCTGCCTCTTTAGTGAGGGGGAGTGACATCGACAGTGGAGGACTGAAGTGCAGCAAAAGCTCTGCCTTATGAGAGCAGTTTATGTTTGCAAGGGTTAGTCTATCCCTGGCATGGCTTAGGAAGACACGACAGGATGGTGGGGGGCAGAGGAACCATGCTGCCATTGGATGTTTGTTCCTACCACTCTTGTTCTATTAGCTATTAATTTTGGCAGTGTTAGATTAATACCTCAAATATATCTCCTATATATCTGGGATTTTCATACTGAAGTCTTGCATATACAGACTTCAGGCACCGTGAAGTGGTAATGGTGCTTGGACTAACCCTTTCATGTATGCAGTAATATTTATAATGATTAATTGCAGCAGACTTGGTAACGAAAAAAGTAAATAAAAGCATTACACAGCGGCCATCATGCTAACCGCGTGTAAAAAAATAAACTGCTCTTTTGATCTAATAAAACAAAAAAGACCTTTTATTGAAAATTATAACCTATTCATGACCTTATAGTGTTACAACTTTCTGGTCCCTCCTCCCCCCTCCCCCTCCCCCACCTAAATATAATCAAATCTTATCTTTATTCCTTTATTTCTGCCTCTGATTTGCTTCCTTGGCTAACCTCACCAGAAGTAAATACCTCCCATAGGAAAGCATTGAATTGGCTGAGAGAGTCAATTCTGCTGATCTCAGCCAAGGAGATGTCCCAGGGGTGGAGTTAAATGCCGCTTGGCCAATCAGCATCTCCTTATAAAGATGCGTTAAACAAAGTGTCTCCATGCAGAGGGTGGAGACACTGATGCAGCACTGCTGCAGAAATCACATCCAGTAACCATCTGAGAAGTGGCCACTGCAGGGTATCCTGGAGCACTGCCTTCTCTCTGAAAAGACTGTTTACTGCAAAACGCCTGCAGGGGCATGCTTTACTTGCCAGAACATGTGGCTATAGTGTAACTTTAAAATTGTTTGAACAGCAATACGGCAATTGCCTCCAAAAAGGAATCAAAAAGCTGTGGTGTGTTTTTATTTATTTTTTTATTCCAGCCCCCTCCCCAAGATTTTCACATTTTCCTGCTATTATGTGCTTCATGCTTGTATAATGAATATTATTTTTCAAATTTCATTTTTTTTTTTTTTTTTAATATAGGTATCAACAGATGTTACATACAAACCTTGTTTACTTGGCCACAATAGCAGACTCCAATCAAAATATGCAGCCTTTATTACCAGCAGTAAGAGAACTTTTTTTAAAATTTGCAAACACTTAAATTAGTTCAGTTTTGTTATGATATTGTAAATAATTATAATTTTGTCATAAAAATTTCTAGTAATGAGTTTGGCTGTATTGATGTTAATGATGTGATATTTTTTTGTTAAAATTATGATAACAGAACACTCTAATAACAAAAACAACCTTAGCTTAAAGGGACACTACATTCCCTTGCAGTCTCACTTCACAATTCTCTGCCATTTAGGCATTAAAACACTTTGTTTATATAGCCCTAGTCACACTTTCCTGCATGTGACTTTCACAGCCTTCATAAACATTTTCCTGTATAGAGATATCTAATGTTTAAACTTCCTTTTATAGCTCCGTCTGTTTAATTTATACTTTCATATCTCGTGCTCTAATAGCCTTCTAGACCCTGCAGGAACCCCTTGCGTGTGATTAAAGGGCAATTTACAGAGCAGTTGATAAAAACATCTAAAACAAGTTAACATCTGATTGAAAATGAAACTTTTTTTTTTTTCCATACAGGCCGTGTGAGTGACAGCCAGGGGAAATGTGACTAGAGCTGCATTAATAGAGATAAGCGATTTAACTGCTAACTGGCATTGTATTGAGCAGTGAAGCTGCATGGGACATGATCTATACATCCACACGGCTTCATTAAACTAAAGTTCTTTTAATGCCTATAGTGTCCCTTTACTAGTGGTTTTGGCTGAAAGATCATTCTTGCAGTCTCACTGTTCGTTTCTCTGCTATTTAGCCGTTAAGTGACTGTTTATGCAGCCCTAGCCACATTGCCCTGCCTCTGACTTCTATAGTGTTAGGAATACAAATCCTGCCATCTTGTCATCCTGTCTAGGGCCATGGTTAACATTCATCCAACCTGTTACATAGTTGTCTTGGTTGAAAAAAGACTACAGTTTACCAAATACAACTGTGAAGCTCATTCTTTTGTTGTCGATCCAAAAGACGTCAAAAAATCCCAATTGTAGCCATTTCCAATTATGCTACAAAAAGGGGGGGAAATCCTCTTTGACTCCATAATGACAATCCTGTTTCTCCCTGGTTCAACATACTGTATATACTCCTCTATAAGTCAATCTCGTGTATAAGTAGAGTGCAGTTTTTTGACCAACAATTGTGAAATATGCTATGACTTGTGGATAAGTTGAGGGTACATTTTTCAAATGGAATTGTTCGGGTACCAAGCAGACTCTGTGTGGTCCCCCTTGTTAACACCTCGTAATCACCGACCATCCCTGGCTGTTAACCACAAACAAGCATTCCTTGGGTGGCCACCATTCGTTTATACGAATGCATGTGTTTGTCTCCTGAACGCAGGCAGCGGTACATGGTCGTTGTCGGCAACAATCTCGGAGTCGGCTACGCAAACCCAGCTGAAATTTGTACCCCTGCCCGTTCGACTTACCCACCAGCTAGGAGAACGGCGTTCGGGAGTCAACATTGCCCTACATTCGACTCCCGAACGCTGTACAAAATCCTATCAAAACTAGCAATGACCCATGGAAAAGTCAACTTTTTTTTGCGTTTTAAAATGAAGTTTAGGACTAAAAATTCTCAACTTACACCGTGTTCAAACTTATTATGCAAATTCTATTTAAGTGTCACAAAGATTAAATATTTTGTTTTTCAGTTTAACTCATGGATGGCATTGTGTCTCAGGGCTCTTTTGGTCACTGAAAACTATTTCAGCCACCTGTGTTAATTAGATTGCCAGGTGACCCCAATTTAAGGAAAAACTACTAAAGGAGGGTGTTCCACATTATTAAGCAGAGCACCATTTTGATGCAATATGGGGAAGAAAAAGGATCTCTCTGCCGCCGAAAAGAGTGAAATAGTTCAATGCCTTGGACGAGGTATGAAAACATTAGATATTTCACGAAAACTTAAGCATGATCATCGCACTATTAAGAGATTTGTGGCTGATTCAGAGCACAGACGGGTTCGTGCAGATTATGGCACATTGAGGAAGATTTCTGCCAGATCCATGCATCGGATCAAGAGAGCAGCTGCTAAAATACCATTACACAGCAGCAAACAGATATTTGAAGCTGCTGGTGCCTCGGGAGTCCCACGGACATGAAGGTATAGAGTCCTCCAGAGTTTTGCAACTGTGCATAAACCTTCTATTCGGCCGCCACTAACCAATGCTCACAAGCAGAAACGGCTGCATCGGGCAGAAAAAATACATTAAGACTAATTTTCAAACAGTCCTGTTCACTGATGAGTGCTGTGCAACCCTGGATGGTCCAGATGGATGGAGTAGTGGATGGTTGGTGGACGGCCACCCTGTTCCAACAAGGCTGCAACGTCAGCAAGGCGGTGGTGGAGTCATGTTTTGGGCTGGAATCATGGGAAGAGAGCTGGCCGGCCCCTTTAGGGTCCCCGAAGGTGTAAAGATGACCTCTGCAAAGTATGTGGAGTTTCTGTCTGACCACTTTCTTCCCTGGTACCGAAGGAAGAACTATGCTTTCTTTAATAAAATGATCTTCATGCATGACAATGCACCATCTCATGCTGCAAAGAATACCTCTGCATCAATGGCTGCTATGGGGATAAAAGGAGAGAAAGTCATGGTGTGTCCTCCATCTTCCCCTGACCTCTATCCTATTGAGAACCTTTGGAGCATCCTCAAGCAAAAGATCTATGAGGGTGGGAGGCAGTTTACATACAAACAGCAGCTCTGGGAGGCTATTCTGACATCTTGCAAACAAATTCAAGCAGAAACTGTCCAAAAATTCACAAGTTCAATGGATGCGAGACTTGTGAAGCTGCTATCAAATAAGGGGTCCTATGTTAAAATGTAACGTGACCTGTTAATATGTTTAAAAAGTCAAAATGTTGTTATAAGTTTGATTGAAATAGCTTTTGGTTTCAGTAAATATGCTGCCATCACAACAAATGACAGTTTTCAGTTCTTTACAACCTATAAAGTGTTTTGAAACTTACTGTGAATAATAATTTGGAATAGTGCATTGTAAGTTTTTAATGTTTAAAAAAAATACTGTTATTGGGGCGGAGCCAAGCCACTGATCCGAGCGGCCGCATGTTACTGAAGCTCCGAGCAGACGAACGCCCTAATAGCCGCAAAATTGGGTTTCCACCACCCCAAACCGCCGGAGAATCACCCCAAGCCCTGACCCACAAGCCATGGGGAAGAAAAATAAAAAACAAAAATCCGAAAAACCGCATATGGGCATGAATATCGGCGACCTGTGGCGCCAGGCCCGGAGTGGAGCGGGGCCCAAGATGGCCGACTGCTCAGACACAGACATATCGGAGGATTACTGCATGGGACTAACAGAGGGAAATACAGTGGAGCCACAAACCACCGCACCCTCCAGCTCTCCACCGGACTCTGCCCCGGTAACGACTGCTATAATGAGAGGGCTCCTGGCAGAACTCAGACGGAACATACAGACCGATATGGTCCAAATCCGACAAGAGATTCGAGGCCTAACGGACTGCATGGAGGTCCTAGAAAGCGATGCCCGCAAAAATACCCAACAAACAACCCAACTTCAGAGGGCTGTACTGGATCTGCAGGCCCACCAAGCCAAAACAGATCAAAAGATGGTGGTGGCAGAGGACCAAAGGCGCAGCCTAAACCTCAAGATAAGAGGTATACCAGAAAAGACTCCGGAGACGGAGACACCACACCTGCTGCGGCGCCTCCTCACAGCAATACTACCACCCAGGCAGGCAAAACAGGTGGGCCTGGAGGGGATGTTCCGCCTGCAAAAATCGACGAAAGCACCGAGCTCAGCACCACGAGACCTCCTGGTGAAATTCCAGAGCAGCAAAGACAGATCGGCAGTTATGGGAGCTGTCCGGAACCACTCGCCCCTACGCCTTTGAAGGTATGCAGCTCTCCTTCTACACAGACCTTTCAGGATACACCATGGCTTGGAGAATATCGCTACAGGCCTTCACAACCTTGCTCCGAGACAAAGGCATCCTGTACCGGTGGAGATTGCAACACACTCTAGAGGTCCAACATGGCACCGCTACACCCTATCCGGGACTTGAAGGAAGCGAGAGACTTGTTGCCAGCTTTGGGACTGTCTAGGGATGCTCTGAAATCAGCCACACTGCTCACCGCGGTCCCGGCAGCCCACACCTGGAATCTGGACACAGTACTCCCTTTTGTGCCCTGGGAAACGAGGCCAGGTGCCTATGTTGCGGTAACCACCTGATTTAGCCACGGACACCCGGCTGATGCCAACCCACTAGGACTGGTGACCACTCCAACAGCTGAAGTTTGAAGGCTATAATTAACCTTTCATATGTTATTTTACGTTTTATGTCCAGTTTTGTTTTTCTCTATTTTCGCCTCTCTACTCTATTGTTATTTTAGATTTTATGCAAGGCCTCCTTCATCGGACAGGCATAGGAATAGCATTTACGTGGACAGGGGACAGGAAAGAGGAACCACGACCAATGACCACACCCCTTTTCCCCGAGTACCTACAGATAGTCTCCTAGTTTCCCACACATTGACACCGGACACATGACTATGGCACAACGTTCTGGTACAGGTGGAGTCTGGAGGTACCGCTCTCCCCTCGGGAGCTTAGGGGGCTGACTGGAGTTGAGACATCACCCCCTAGAGGCCAACAACACTGTATACTGACCGACACCACTTAACCCCCACGGCTGCGTGCCTGACGAGAACCTCTGAAGTAGCCGTAATTTCATATGCAAGGCACATACTCCTATTCACAGGTTAACCCCACGTACGCACAGCGCACGCCCAGTACCCCAACTTTACATGGACTGAAAGACGACAACCCCCCCCAGTAAGGCACCCCGCTACGCGCAAGTGGACCGCTAGTCTTCTTACACCCCAACTGGGCGTCAGCTAATGGCAACCCATGAGTACACCCCGATCACTTAAACTGTGATATCAAACTACAGTTCACACTGCTTTCTCCACACACCCACAAAGCGAGATATACCAGTGACACTGTTTGCCAATGCTTCTTCTCTCCACACAAAATCATAAGGAGTTTATACTGCTAGTTAACGCCAAGTGGAAGACTAGGCAGAAATATCAGTCTGACAGTTGTTACTATAGCCTTCACGTCTCTGTAAATAATAAAAATGTGCACTCCACTCAATGCCCAATACGATCCACAGATGTTACCTGAATGCGTGCTATTGTGGCACATTGTTTATGCTTGTTACTTTTATGCACAACCAAAATAAAGAATTAAAAAAAAAAAAAAAAATACTGTTATCATTAGGAGGTTTGTTCAATAAAATTTGAATTGTACTCTTAATAGTTGATAACATGAGAATTATGCCGACTGTTATTTACATCAATTACTTGGGTAAATGAGAAAAATATAATTTGGAACAGGGTGTATACACGAGTATATACGGTAAATATCAATTATGTCCTTGAATATTCTGCTTATGCAATCAAAATATTTAAAAATGTATTTATATAATCTGATAATATGACATCTTTAGGCAGAGAGTTCCACTTTTTTATTATTACTGTAAAAAAAACTATTCCTCTGCTGTAAGAAAAAACTTGTTTCTTCCAGTTTTAATACCTGATCTCTTGTCTGTTGTTTATTCCTGCTAATTAAAGGCTGCACAGTGGTTTGTACAGACGGTATATATTTGTATACATTTATAAAAATATATAGTTATGTTTACAGTCAAATGTGAACATTAATATTACGTAGAAATGGTAATGTTTGATATTGGCCAATAAAAGGGTCAGCATCTGTGGAACAAAACACAGTATGTTACATAGTAGTGGTTTTGAAATTTAGTGTTCCTTTAACTATCAGTTATTGTAAATTTAATAATAAAAAGCCTTATTGTCCCTGCTTCCCTATCTATGCTGGTCCTCCCCTGATAGAGAAATACATACACAAGGTGGTTAAGGCAAGGCTTGTTTTTACCAGGTGGCTGTTAATTCATTGCGGTCATTCTGTTTTAATTTTAAGAATATACACTGATGTATGTATAAAATAGATTTTTCCTTTTACACTCTGTTAAAAATATTGCTGGAGGTGGAAACCCATATGATCAGATTGTAATCTTCTATTTTTTTTTTTTTTTTTAAACTAGCAATGTATCAAAATATACTTGTAAAT
Source organism: Pelobates fuscus (assembly GCF_036172605.1). Lineage (NCBI taxonomy): Eukaryota > Metazoa > Chordata > Amphibia > Anura > Pelobatidae > Pelobates > Pelobates fuscus. The sequence goes on from NC_086320.1 coordinate 109,162,489, forward strand.
GTTTATTTTTGTGGAGGTGCTGGAACTCTAGTGGAGTGACTGCTCTTTTGGTTTTGTGGGCAATGGCAGTTTAATTATTTTTTTTGTGTCGGGGGAGGAGACATTAAAGATCAAATGAAGAAAGGACAATAGTGTTGAAATTAGCTAGAAAAACTGAAAGGTGCTTCTGATGCCAAAATATTTTTAAATGTGGAGGCTGGAATATAGTAAATGATTTTGATACCCATTGTACAGCGCTATGGAATCTGATGGCGCTATATAAATAATAAAATAGCTGTATAGGGAAAAAAATAAATTTTGTTTTATTTTGTTTTAGTTACCAACACAGAACATGCCTATGGGTCCAGCAGGGATGAATCAGAGCGGGCCGCTGCCACCTCCTCGCTCTCACAACATGCCTTCAGAAGGGATGGTAGGAGGGGGTCCATCTGCACCACACATGCAGAGTCAGATGAACGGCCAGATGCCTGGTAAGATTTTCTTCTCTAAGGTATTCACACCAATGTTGCTTAGCAACAGAGTGCCGTGGAGGCTCAGGGGATACTAGATTGTTGAGGACAAAACTGCCTTGAATACCCTGGAGTGCAAGCTCTCTTACAGTTTGTTAGCTTCAGAGATACGTGACCTGTATTCACTGTTTATCTTTCTGCCCTTGGGCTTTAATGTGGCTGACACACAGCATTGCTGTGATGAACAGAACTGTCTAAATTTAGTCTTTGTGAAACCACATAGTGCAGCTGGCTTTCAAAGGCTTTTTGTAGAGAGACTGTCCTTAACTCATGAAAATAAACCCTTTCATGAGGACAAAAGTAATGTTTTTCCATATTTATCACCCCCATTTTACTATTTCGGTGCTAAATCATAGGATCCAAAAATGGATCCAAATATTTTGTGGATAATTGCATTGCAGGATTCATTCTATAAACTAGAAAGTTAGTTATGTTCTAGCCAAAGTATTATTACCCATCATTGCATTTGTTATTGAAGGAATGATTGTGCAATGATAATGATGATCCAACATCTTCTTGCTCATACTTTCTGTTTGCAACTGTTTGTGCCAACTACAAATACAGGCAACCTGTGAACATTGTAGTTTTCATAAACATTGATTTGCAGTGTTTTGTTGGTTTTTGTGTGTTAAAAGAATCATCAAATCGATTTTAAAATCAGCTTACTTATCAAATCAACTAGGTATCAAACAAATGTCTAGGGATGAACCGAAATTTTCGGCCGAAAATGTGCCTATCCCGTTTCGGCCGAAAACAGGTCAAATGTGCCAAAATAAAATAAATATATTGTAGTGCATAGTTTAACAGACATGTCTGCATTAACAATTCGGATGATTATATATCACAATGAAAGATGGTAATGATAACATGGAAGTCAAGAATACTGCACTTGGAACTGCAGGGGGAAAGAGCACTATGGGACAGGGGAGGAGGGGAAAGAACACTAGAGGAGGGAGAAAGGAACATGAAGAGGGGGTGGCACCACTAACAGAGAAGGGAAGTTTTTCATATTGGATTAAATTCATAAAGTCTAATCTTAATAAAATTAAAGGAATTTTTTTTAAAATCAACAATCATTTTTGTAAAAAGTCGTTTTCGGCCAAGGGCATCCTGAAGTTTTGGTTTTAGATTCAACTTGTTGATGTTTTAACTTTACTAGTGTGCTTTATGGGCATACCTGCGTTTGAAGGGTCCTGGCTGTGATATATCCAGCTAATGTTCTTTTAAGAGCGCAAACAAGTCCTCAGAAATCCATGAACATGTTGGCTATAGAACTGTATTTTACAAAAACAATAGAACACTAAAAGGTAAGACAGGACCAGAGAACTCCAAGCACCGTAACCACTTTCTGCAGATGAAGTTAAGATGCTTGAATGTTCATTTAAGTTAACCATATATGATTGATTGTTGCATGGTGCATCTCCATGGCTGTAGAGTTTACTTTTCTGAAATCTTTTGGTGTGTGTGTGTTTTTCTTTTTTTTTTTTGTGGGTCTTCACAATTAAAACTCTGACTTCCCTTATTTCTTCTTTTGGTCATCTATTTTAGGGCCTAATCATATGCCTTTGCAAGGGCCAGGACCAAATCAGCACAACATGACAAACAGCTCAATGCCAATGCCAGCCAATAACCATGGCTCCATGGGAGGCTATAACCACTCTGTGCCATCTTCTCAAAATATGCCAGTCCAGAACCAGATGACCATGAGTCAAGGGCAGTCAATGGGCAATTATGGACCAAGACCTAGTATGAACATACAACAAAATCAAGGTAACATGGCTCTTCAATAAGTTCTATCAACAGAGCAATATACCTGCAACTTGATATTTTTTTTTTTTTTTTATTCCTTTCCTTAAATATTATTTTAGCATGCCCTAGTTAAAGGAATACTGTTGGGCAACATATGATACAAGTAAGTGGTTATCTGCCAATTATATTCATTAAAACAAAAAGCATCTTGACTTGAAAAAACTCCAAACCGAAGTTGGGCCACCCTTATCAAACATGATGCAAAACATAAGATGCCTTTTGATATAAAATAAGACCGTTATGATGCTTCCTGCAGTAATCTCTGTCTGAACTAAAACAGTTGATGTCGCTCAGCCTCTTCTTGATTTTCCTTTGTTTGCAATGGGAACTGAGTATATCCTATAAACCTGTAAGGTGTGGGATATGTAGTAAAGAATATTAATGAAACTGCTGCCGATATGTGATGGCCTGTTTACTGGGGCTGTTGCAATTTACAACCATGGTTCTGAGTGTTTTTTTTTTTTTTTTTTTTTCTGGCAAATCACTTTAGTTTTAAAACACTGCAGGGAGGCAGAGAGAAAGTGCCTTTGTGACAAAAGTTTTAAAGGACAATTGTCACTTCAAAATTATTTTTTAATACAATACTTTATATCAAATTTTGAAAGGAAATAGAATTAAAAAAAAAATGTATATGTAAAAAAAAATTTGAACCCCCTCCCCCCCCCCAATTTCATCCCTAACTTTAAAATATGATCTTTCAGCCATATAGATTTACCTTGGGTGAGTGTATAAATTCTCAGTCTCTGTAGTCTTCCCTGCTTTACTCCATGCACAGAATTAGGGAAGACCTCTAGACACTGTAGGTTTTTAAACATTGTCTGACCCATGGTGCATATATCAAAACTTTAATCATGCTAATTTTAAGCATTTAATGTCATCTGAGCCAATCTTGGATTTGAGTGGAAAGTGAGCACGGTGCATTATTGTAAAGCACCTGCTCATTTTATAGGGGAGGGACAGAGATTATAAAAAGATATATTTATATATAGACTTTTACATCTCTAACTGAATTTACCTTTCTTTGTAATTTGACAGTTTTTACCCTATAGTTTGCAATTCCCTGGTTTAATACTTGTTTAGTGAATACCACTGTGTAGGAATTTGTTAGTAAAAATGATAACTTATTTAAACTGCCTTATTACGTGTAGCAGGAGTATTTTAGTATGTTGCCATACATATAGTCTCATGATCTCAAATTGAGTCAATTTTATTTGTTTTATATATTGTGTATGTCAAATTAACTTTGTTTAGGTCCAATGATGCACCAGCAGCCTCCCTCGCAGCAATATAACATGCCTCAGGGTGGTGGGCCACATTACCAGGGACAGCAACCACCAATGGCAATGATGGGCCAAGTTAATCAAGGAAATCATATGATGGGGCAACGGCAAATTCCTCCATATAGACCACCACAGCAAGGTATACTATTCATTTTGAACCCTAAAATATTTTTGAGATTCATAACAGATTTGACTGCCACATTACACCAGGATAATGGTGACAGTCTGCCATGATTGCACGTGGTTCACCTTTGCTATTTTCTAATTGTTTATTATATGTGTTGGTTCTTGTGGTTTTGAAGTTCAAATCATATAGTGTAGTTTAAATAACTTGGGATCTTTCAATCCGGTAGAGGTCACTAAAGAAAATGAGACCTTTGGTAATCCAGTACTTATGTAAAAAAAAAAAAAAATAAAGTAAATAAAAAAAAAAAAAAATATTCCACGCTGTGTTTAGAAGTATCACCACACGACAACTGGGTGTGTAATGGTAGTAAAACTGTGCTAAATAAAGTTTCCATGTAGCCTAAATGTCCTCACAAGAAAAATACTACAGTAATTATCTGTATATTTAACTTTTTTTTTTTCCCCCCTCAAGTTTACCCTGTTTCCTCTTGAATAGTTACCGGTATTTTCTATTCTATAATGAGTACCCATATGAACATCTGAAACTGAGATCACAATTTACTTTTGTAATGCTTTAGCAGATAAGACAGTTCATTAGGTAGATGGGTCAGTGCTTACAAAGTATTAAATCAGTCATGCAAAACAACTGATATGAAAACAATGCAGCAAAAACATTGCCATCCAAATACAATTTTAATAGATTCTGATACAATTGTAAATGTCTTAAAACACAGGTATACGGATCTTGTGTAACTGATTCTTAAGTAAACTTTACCCTCTTTGATGCATATAATAGCAAAGGCAACATTTACATACACTGGCTAGGTGTGTTGTGGCGCTGTGAATGAAAAGAGGAGCCTTCCTGGTTGATCTTGATTCTGGGGACCCCTATTTGATTTTTATTTGGGAGGGGGGGGGGAGAGACAGCCATTCAGTCACTCTCTCCATGGTTACTAAGGCGCCTTGCCCCCTACAAAGTATTAACATGTGCTACGTCTGGTTATATGGACATCGTATGAACTCCACTTACATTTGTCCAGGCGGCATTTAGCCAAAGGTAGCTGAGGCTATTGGAAATGAAACATGCTTTGATTTAATATTCGTAGTTTGCAGCACAACTTTGTGTGCCAGATCCATTTGTGACAAAAAAAAACTATGAAAAACTATAGTGACTTGCAAGAGACAGAAAAGCCCACACAGTTACGAGTAGTTTTTGTGGCTATGCAAGTCCTTCAGTCTCACTTCATTTGTTTTTTGGTTTCTAGGTTGGCTTATTTTTTTTCCCTTAAATAAAGCCAACAAATACATGTTTAGTAGTTTAACAATTCATGGGACCATCTCAACTCTTATAATTTGCTGTCATCTGCAATTTTATCAATCATCTTCTGCATCAGTAAACCACATTCCCATCAAAGTATTGCTTATTTATCTTACAACCGAGTTGTTAATTTACTGCAGTTACCGCTTGAAGATCTGCAAGTGTGCCATATAGAACTCTGTGGATGTAACCATTTCTATTTTGTTAAATTTGTAAGCCAACATTTTGTCAACCTGTGTTTTATTCCCCTCTTGGAGTGCAGTGACATGATCCTTCACTTTAGAGTAATTTTTAAAATGTTAATGTGTTTTGTAACACCATTTCTTACTCTGGAAAAACTCATTATTTCTGAGGTTATAGGTTTCCTCTAAACGTAAGGAGTTCCCTATAACTGTAAAGTTGGAGTTCGATTAAGGGCATTTGTTATTTTCTTTCTGTAGTGAGTATTTAATCTGTAAGATCTTTTATTTATTTTTCCTCCTCCATCCCATTTGAAGTGTTTCTCAAAATTGACTCCTCTTCTTCACACATTTCTCTCCTGATGCTTTAAAATAAATAAAAAAAGGGGTTATATTAACTTATTTAACAAATATGTCAGCATTTTGTGTATGTAGTTGCATTTAAATCCCTATTCTAAGCCCTATGCTAGATGAACTTTATAGGAAGTTAAGTTTCATAAACATTGCTGTCAATTTGTACCCTAGGTACTTTTAGCCAGTACGATCCTTTACTGAAACGATCGGGTTTCGAAATATGGACAACCATGTAAAAATAAATGCAGTTTACCTATGGATATTGGATTATATAGGAAATGTAGACAACCATATATAATGTTATTGTTACTGTGGATGTTGGTGCACAGTGTAATACAGACAAATACTCCTTTCTAGCAATGATTCCTTTTTTGTTTTGTATGGTTCTTGCTATTTTGTCCCTTGTGTGAGTACTCCACATAGGTTCTGTTTTTGTCTTGTGAGTGCAGCTTTTTAAACCCTCAGCGTTCATTAATTAATTTTTAATCCTACGGTTACAAGATTTTGCTTCTTGGATTTATTCAAATGTTACTTGTTTAAGAATATGTTAATGCTGCTATTTTGAACTGCAAACGAATAACTAAGGAAAAATCTATATAAATCTTGGTTGTGGTTTTTCAGGTCCACCTCAGCAGTATTCTGGCCAAGAAGACTATTATGGTGACCAATACAGTCACGGTGGGCAGGGGCCTCCAGAAGGCATGAATCAGCAATACTACCCTGATGGTAATTTCTTCCATGTAACATTTTACATTTTTCCATGCCACACAATTTAAGTGGAATAAAGGAAAATAATCTAGTTCAGGAAAACGAACAGCCATATCTGATTTCTTGCTTTAAATGCAACTTTAAATATTTAAATTATGAAATATATCTATTTAGTTTTTTTTAAAATAAGCATTTTAAAAAAAAATATAATTTTTTTTATTTTTTTATAGCTTGTTCTTCTTAGCCTTTCTCGTGAACTGTTTTAGGAAATATATATATATTGATATATCTCCTAGAATAATAGCTTATTAAGCCAACTGACATTAAAAATAAAGGACTACCAGGAAAAATAAAAAATAAAAACTAGTGGGCCATGCCTTTTGTGTAAATTGCAAAATAGACCATCATCTCTTCAAAGCTGTTCATAGTTTATTTTCCTTTTTTAAAGTGCTTTATACTAGCTGACTGCTATAAATGCTCATTTAGAGGAAAAAACTCAGTCATACTCTAGTACACTGCTTTGCCCATATAATTATTCACCGACATTTTGACAGTCCATTGGGAGTCATAAACAATTTAAAAAAAAATGGTTGAAATTATGGAGAAGTGTGTTTTGTTTATGGATTAAAAAATTATTTTTTTTGATACAACACAACTGCTTAACGTTAATAAGTTACTTCAAGCATCATAAACGCTACAGTATACTGGACTGGTTATTAAACCAGGAGTACCCTTGTCACATTTCCTGGTAATGGGCAAAACTTTTGTACTTTGCTCTCCTCCATGGGTCTCCTCTGGCTGGTTTTGACGTCCATCTTGCTTCTAGAACTTTTTTCCATTTTAGTTTATAAACTTGAATTTTTAGTTGTCTATATCAATCCCATTCCTGTAGGACAAAACATACTATTGAAGAGAATCTCACTACAGAATGTATTGGTGATTGACCATTGGGAGCCTGGGTAATCGGTAGACCGTCAGTATATCTAAAAAATAAAATAGAATCTGTGTGCGACATACCACTTACAGTGACATCTTATCGAATGAGATGATTTCACTTTCTTTCTCCACTTAAATTGTATGCAGAAAGCTAGCATTTGCTTTGGCTGCTTGATATTCATTTAATAGAAGTTTGGGGAAAAAAAATAAAAAATAAGATATATTTGTTCAAAGAATGTTTAAAATTGACAACCTCACAGCAGTTTGGACGGTCTGAGATATTTACAGTAATTGTCTGTAGACCGTAGAGTGGAATATTGAATATTTAGGGTGTGATGAGGGGTAAATGTTCGTTCTGTGTCATAGGAGAGAAGCCTGCTGATCTCCTGCAGATGGATACAAACGGGAGACATATATAAGGAGGTTGTGCATAGTAGAAGTTAGATTGGCCCGTTATGTTTTATCATAGAATTGCTTGGTGGTAATAAGCAATATTTAGGAAAGGGGTCAAGAGGGACGCAAAGTCCTATGAGATATTTGTAGAGTGGAATAATCCAGTTTTAAGGCAGCCTGAAAGAAGAAACTTGACGAGTGAATGTCTGGAAGAGAACGGACTACTTTGTTAAATGTTGGGATCCCCCGAAACCTGGATGCATTAGAGTTTAATTCTAGTTGGAACTTATATGATCAGCTGAATGTGGCACTAGGTTTGCTGTAAATCCATTTTGGGCATTCTGAAATAATTCTCTGTGATTTGTTCTAAAATCTAAATTCACAGTTTGCCACGTTCTATCATAGGTCAAAAAGGTTGTCCATCCCACAAATTTGAATAAAAATTGGGGTAGTAGGGAGGGTTTAATTTTTCCCACTGATGTCATGCCAACGCTTCTAACAATCCAATCAAATGCTCGTCAGAGAGGAGCATTGGGGAATAAAAGTGCATGCGCTGCAGCACTGTGCTCCTATTGGAGGTTAGCTGTGAGATTTTAGATTGAATTAGTTCTCACAACAAGTGCCAAGGGTCAAACCAAACGACCACTGCACACAGCCTTTAGTGTTCCTTTTAATTTAATGGAGAAATGTAGGAAATGTTATTACATTTTAAGGAATAATTTTATTGCATAATGTTAATTAAGTTACCCACCCCCACCACCCAATAGTGACAATATGCTATACTATGACACTTCTTAACGGTTATCATTTCTATATGTCAACATTTATTAGCTGTTCTGGGACCCCCTCTCCCCCCCCCCCTACCCTCCCAACATATAGAGCCTGTTCTAATTTTTGACTACCGTATATACTCGAGTATAAGCCGAGTTTTTCAGCCCATTTTTTGGGCTGAAAAACCCCAACTCGGCTTATACTCGAGTCAAGGTCTGTATTATGGCAATTTTCATTGCCATAATACAGACTGGGGGGAGAGGGGGGCTGGCAGGAAGCTGTAACTTACCTTCACCGCAGCTCCTGTCAGCTCCCTTCTCTCTCCTCCGTCCGTGCAGCTCCCAGGTCAGCTTCCTCTGCAACTCTCGCGAGAGCCGCGGGGTCAGAGCGTTGCCACGGGTTACCGTGGCAACGCTCCGCGCGGCCGCGAGAGTTGCAGAGGAAGCTGACCTGGGAGCTGCACGCACCGGAGAAGAGAGAAGGGAGCTGACAGGAGCTGCTGTGAAGGTAAGTAACAGCTTCCTGACAGCCCCCTCCTACAGCCCATCCACTGGACCACCAGGGAGTGAGAGCCCCCCTCCCTAGCCAGCTAACAGGCAGGGAGGGGGGACGAAAAAATAAAAATATGAATAAAACAAATAATAAGAAAAAAAAATATTACAATAATAATAACAAAAAAATTCATACAATTAATAATAAAATAAAAAAATAATTACCTAAAAAAAAATAACAAAAAAAAAAATATTAAGATAATAATTAAATAATAATTAATAAAATGCCCAACCCCCACCAATGCTCTGCACACACACACACACACACACACACACACACACACTGCACTGCATTCATTATATACACACTGCATTCATACACACTGCACTCATACACACACTGCACTGCATTCATTATACACACACTGCACTCATATACACACACTACACTCATACACACACTGCATACACACTGCACTCATACACACACTGCACTGCATTCATTATATACACACTGCATTCATACACACACACACTGCATTCATACACACACACACTGCACTCATATACACACACTGCACTCATATACACACACTGCACTCATACACACACTGCACTCATACACACACACTGCACTCATACACACACACTGCACTCATACACACACTGCACTCATACACACACTGCATTCATACACACACTGCACTCATACACACACTGCACTGCATTCATTATACACACACTGCACTCCATTCATTATATACACACTGCACTCATACACACTGCATACACACACACTGCATTCATATACACACTGCATTCATTATATACACACGCTGTAAATAAATATTCAGTTAATATAATTTTTTTAGGATCTAATTTTATTTAGAAATTTACCAGTAGCTGCTTCATTTCCCACCCTAGTCTTATACTCGAGTCAATACGTTTCCCCAATTTTTGGGGGTAAAATTAGGGGCCTCGGCTTATATTCGGGTCGGCTTATACTCGAGTATATACGGTAATTATTCTTTTTGTTTATGATTCAGTCTCCTGGAGGATAATTTATGTCCTTATCAGACTGCTGCTTTAAAATTGCAGATGTAAAGTTGGCAGTTTGGTTTAAATTATTCCTAACAGTTCTATCTGATTCATTATGGTTGTTTCCATTAGTATGGTGCTACATCAAATGCTTTCAAGTCTCAAGTTGCTAAAGTCTGGTGATAAGTAAGTGGTTGTGAAACCCATAAGTTTTTCCATTCTGTTTTTAAAAACTCATGAAAGGTTTGATCTTCGACTTTTGTGTGCAGGGTAGGTGGCAATGGTATCTGTTTTACCACTAGACCACCTTATATGTTAACATAGAACATTGTTGCCCTTCAGCGAGTAATCTTAAGTTGAATTACATTATTAATGGCCCTCTTTGTTGCATGTTTGTGATTCTGCCTGTAGTTGATTTAGCACTTGTTAACTCTATATGAATTGAATTGGTGTAAACATTTGTGTGATGGCCTTGCATGTGTTGCATCATTGTGTTTCTATGTCTAGTGATCATGTTGTTGCCTGTATTGCAAAGAAAAAATAGTGTGTGCCTTCTCTGTGTAAATTATTTTGGGAGGAGAGGGGTCCAATTAAAATAATGAATTTCTATTTACTAAGGTCATAAAACTACTATGTACCGTGGCTCTGCATCAGTTAGCTACTCTGTTTACATTATTACTGCTAAAGTAACTGAAAATAAGTGCTTTGAATTCCACCTAGAACAAACATTCCGAAGAGATATTACAGTTACTATGATCGAAAACACCCCCTTTTTTTTTTTTTATGTTCCAACTCTTAAATTAGCCTTTTTGGAGAGAGCCACACAATGGGTTTAGATACCCCTGTTCTGTTTCAATTGTTCTCTTTTAAATAGACATCATGATTTCTCTGATTTTATTTACCCAAGACCTTATTTACCCCTAGTCCTCTTTTATAGGAGCAATGTATATCATACTGATCAAAAGTATAATTATGGAGTGTTTACCATCCATTATTTGCTTCACAGATTGCTGTATGCTTCTTATAAAAAAAAAATCTAAAAAAAATCAGATGTGATATATTCTTATAAATCGTGAGCTAACATAATTAAAACTAATTATATGCGTCTTTTCTTGTCAAATTGATGTAGGTCATAATGATTACGGTTATCAGCAACCGTCGTATCCTGAACAGGGCTACGATAGGCCTTACGAGGATTCCTCACAACACTACTACGAAGGAGGTATCTATATACCTTCACACACGCACACAGCACATGCATATCAATCTTTTATTTTATTTTCTTCCTCCTGCAATCATTTGACTTTAAAGTCTTTCACAAAACACAACCAAACAAAAACTGTTACAGAATACATGCCAGCTGTCCTACAAAAAACACGTACAAAATCAAACTGCAAGGATTGTGCTAGACATTGCTTACAGACACTTCCGAAAAGTTCTTTGACTTCAGCCATGGTTTAGTCTCCTAACGAAAGTTCTCAGCAGGAAATAAAACTAACAGACAGATCCCATTGCTTGTTCCACAGCGTTATATTTACATGCACACATTTTATTTGTAGGAACCAGCTTGCTGATCTTGTGTAGCTAGTCTGTGCTCTTTGACCTGTCTTTTAAACTTTTGTCTGAAATTTATTTGTTTTTATTTTATTTTTATTTGCGATCATAGTCATTGTACTGTGATAATCCAATAAGTGTATTGCTCTTTTGCCAGGGATGCCTGAAAACTACCTGCCGTCCAAACTTGCAAAACTAGCTTTCAGTTTGTGGGTTGACTTTTTTTTATTTATTTTTGTGTTTGCTTTTAATGGATGTTTTTTCTATGTTTTTTTCCCCCCAACTTGTTTTCTGGATTTTTAATTTTCTTTTTGTTGTTGTTGTTGTTGTTGTTGTCGTTGTGGTGTTGGGTGTGACTTTACTAAGGGCATGTATAAACCTGTTGTTAATATTTTTTGTTTTTTTCAATCAGGAAATGCACAGTATGGTCAACAGCAGGAATCTTATCAGGGGCCACCTCAGCAGCAGCAGCAGCCACAGCAACAGCAGCAAGGTTACCCTCCTCAACAGCAGCAATATGCTGGCCAGCAAGGCTATCCAAGTCAGCAGCAAAGTTATGGTAAGTGATACTAGTGTTCTTTCTCTTTACCTCTTCTTTCTCCTCTCTTTATTTCTTCTCAGTGTTCCTCTTACTCTGGAAATCAGAGGAGATGCTTTAGGCGAAGTAGGAACTATAAACTTTTTAGATGATTTCAGGCCAAATACATATCTTCACTTGGCTTCCACTTCTGGGATCTTGCAGTTTTCCACCAGATGTCACTTGCACTGACTTATGAAGACGGGCGTTTCATTGCACATCTGCAAGGTGGTCTGTGGAGGATCTTGCTGTGCATGCCATAGACCATGTGTGTACAAATGACATGGCTTCTGTAAGCTATGCCTGGTGCTGAATTCCAGGACAAGGCAGAGCTAGGAGGGAAAGCTTCAGGTTACTGTAGCCCTTCCCTTTCTCTCTATTCACTGTGCACTGTTAAAGGACCACTCTAGTGCCAGGAAAACATACTCGTTTTCCTGGCACTAGAGTGCTCTGGGGGGAGGAAGAGGTTAAACTTACCTCTTTCTCCAGCGCTGGGCGGGGAGCTTTCCTCCTACTCTCCTTCTTCCTTGCGACGTCATCGGCTGAATGCGCATGCGTGGCAGGAGCCGCGCACGCATTCAGCCGGTCGCATAGGAAAGCATTTACAAGGCTTTCCTATGGACGCTTGCGTGCTCTCACTGTGATTTTCACAGTGAAAAGCACGCAAGCGCTTCTAGCGGCTGTCAATGAGACAGCCACTAGAGGTTTTGGAGGCTGGATTAACCCTCAGTATAAACATAGCAGTTTCTCTGAAACTGCTATGTTTATAAAAAAAAAAGTGTTAATCCTAGAGGGACCTGGCACCCAGACCACTTCATTAAGCTGAAGTGGTCTGGGTGCCTAGAGTGGTCCTTTAAACATAGTGTTGTTGATATTGCAGCCTGCATGTATGCAGACATTCAATGTCGTCTTCCTCCTCACTGCCAACAGCAGTGAACTCCATGGGAGGAGAGCGGAATAATAATTATATGCATGCAAGGGGAGCCAATCATGGAGAGATCTTTTGTTCTGATCTGTCTGATGCAAATTTTGGGCACCTTGTGCTAATTTTTTGTCCCCATAGCAACCTGACTGAATTTGTCATGCCCTGGACTTAATCCTTACATTGACACACAGGGTTATTGAAGTGTAAATAATCAGGAATTCAAAGTGAATTTAAACAAAAATAGTACAAAGTAGCTGAACTGAAGCCATAGGTGACTTGGACTTGTTTTACAATTTCATTATTGTGGCCTAAAAAGTGAAAGTCACATTTTAGTTAATATTTCTAATGATAATCATAGGCTGTGATGCACTTCAATAAACTGTAATGTTAGTCTTGTAATTTTAGACCCCATCAAAATTGCAACTATTGGTGGGAAGGTTTTTGGTATTCAGAATGTATGATCTAAATCTACGGATGACTTCGATTCATTAACGGTTTAATTTCACATGTGATTCTCCTTGTTTCTACAGTTTTTATAACTGTACCATTAATAACAATTTACTTTCTTTCTTACTTTGTGTGGTGCTCGCGATAATATAGGTTACACTGTCTGCTGCTTTAGACTGGCAAGTTTTTTTTCTTTCATACTTTAATTTTCCACTTGTTTTCCATTAGGTAGAAGTGGATCTATAATGGTAGTAAAAGCCATGCATAGCAAGACCACTTAATGTTATCTCACATATATTATTATTCTTATTATAGCCAAATTTACCACCCTAACTCCTCCCACAGTTTTTACACTACATAGACAAAAATATACCAAAACGTGCGGATTGTTCCCGATTGGTGTGCTATTACTTTGTGGAACGTTTCGCCGAATGGTTCACGGAATATCGTCGTTCTCGAGGCAAAATTGGTCCCATAGGAATGAATGGCAAAATGTTCAAAGCTAGAGTGGGAGCTGGCAAAAGCTGAAAAATCAGGACATGATTTCTAAACTGCCACCACTCCCTCATTTTCAAGCCCACCTACACAAATCTTATATCAAAATGTTCAGCTATCCCTGCTGCCACTAGAATTGTCCACGGCTAATTGTTTTCACAATATGACCATTTGTTTGCAACTCACGCCGTCCATTGACATTCATTGAAACTCCACTATAGCCAGCTCAAATTTGAAGGGCAATTTCTAAACTGCGATTTTGATTCTCACAATATAAAACTCTTCACTGTAGGATTTATAGGTTTTAAAATACGACCGTTTGAAAATGGCAACCGCCAAAATATTCTGACCTGTGCCAGGCTGGAGCAGCTAGTGATGTCATAGACCGGGCCTTTTGCACAGTTGCTAATGTTTTTATAAATGTATGTTTTAATGTAACTGTGAAGCACTTTGGGCAACAACGTTGCAATTAAATGTGCTATATAAATAAATAATAAGTTACTCTGCCCACTCCAGTTCTTGATTACTCGTGGAGGCAAGAACACTTCATACAATTTCCCAAGAAATTGTAGCTTTTCTAGTTTATAATTCTTTTTTCAATATGATGAAGCTGTTGCATAACATTTCAGTTTCAAGTTACAATAATGGTAAGGCAAAAAGAGTATATTGAATGTGTGTGTGTATATTTTATATATATATATATATATATATATATATATATATATATATATATATATATATATATTCATTTATTATAAGATGTATACAAGTGAACTTGGAAAAAAAATTGAATCTGAAGCACTGTATTTAATGCACTAAAAACATGTTACGCCAAAGGTTCACAGGTTTCTGAGTACACATTTACTTGAACAATTTTCATAGTTAATTTTAAAATGAAAGATGGGGTGAGGGAAGGGGAGCCACCATGATGAAAAACAGTAACTTAGTATCTTTGAGTGTTGCGTCTTCACTTGTATCATTACTCTTGGTATTATATTTTAATTATTTTGCAATGTTTAACAGCTTAAATCCACTATTCTTTTCTGTTTAAAGCGCCTTCTCAGAGTGGTTCAGGGCAACAGTATCCTAATTACCCTCAAGGACAGGGTCAGCAGTACGTGCAATATAGACCTTCACAGCCAGGCCCCCCACAGCCACAACAACAAAGGCCTTATGGATATGATCAGGTAAACGTTTCTATAGTGTAAATTAGTTTATGGCTATGGTTATATTCAGTGGCGGAACTACCGCGGGCGCAGGGGTCGCAGCTGTGACTGGGCCCGTCACTCCCGGGGGCCCGGCCGCCCATTTTGACCCCTGCGACCGGTGCTCGCCGGCCATGTGTTCCGGCCCGTGCGGTATAACCGCCCGGGGCGTACATTAAGGGGCCCCTCTGTGTGTGTGTGTGTGTGTTTACATGTAGTGTGAGACTACATGTGTATCTGTTTGTTTGCATGTGGAGGATGGGGCCCAGGATAATTTTCACACTGGGGCCCCGTGGTTGCTAGTTGCACCTCTGATTATTTTGTTTAATCTTTAACATTGTCACAATACATTTTCTTAAATATTTCAGGGTTTATATTTCTTCAGACAAAATATTAACAGCGTTATTCATTAAACCCGGAGTTATCATTGTTCATATGGTTGATTTTAAGTCCAATGTAGGCAAACTGAATAACTGCATTTAGATTCCCTAGCTCAGTTATTTAGGCCTAAGCTTTTAAATCCCTGTTCAAGCCACACAATTCACACTTTTGTGAAGAACCCATTATCAAAAAGGTTTTGGATTAAGTAAAATACAAAGTACACATACGAAATGTGAAATTCTGAATGTATGTTGTCGTTAATGGAATGATTTCCAAGACCCTGAAGAGATCTAGTGTGATGAACAGAAGTTTGTGTGGTTTCTAACATCTATACAGATCTTAATGATGTAGCTATTGGGCATCGTGGGAGAGAGGTGGAAAAGACAAATTGTTGGGTGTTATGAACATACACTGCGTTATTCACTTTAGTGAGAGTTTAAGTTTAAGGTCAAAGTAGTCAAAAAGCATAGCGAAGTTAGAGAATGCTTCCAGTTTAGCGATGTTGATGTTGACGTTGAATTGAGTGAATAGCCCTGACAGTTTCAGAACAAGTTGTGCTTGGACAGTAGTACGTTACTGTGCTGCCCCAAAAGCCTACTTTACATTTACTGGCCACGTTGTGCATACACAGAAGAGATGATTGAAATCTGAAGAGTTGTCAGTAGTTGAGTTCATGGCCATGGATTTACTTGTATGTTTTAAACTACATAAATGATTTTTCCTTTTTTTTTTTTTTTTTTTTGACCTTTTTCTGCTTTTTTGTTTCCTGACAACTTACTTATGCACAGTGTTTCTAACATTTTCCAACACTTTTCACATCTTAGGGTCAGTATGGAAACTATCAACAATGAAAGGCATATAAATCACTATAACTGGTCTGTGTACCTGTTTCCTGAGGAATGTGGGCATCTTGAAGGAGAGAAACTGTTCCTGTTATCTTTCATTTTTACCCTTGGAAAATCATGTAAAACTTTGGTAGTGCTGTCCACTTGGGTTTTCTTTTATTCAAGACAGCAGAGATTCAAATACCAATGCTCATTCACATCCTTTACACTAGATGGCGTTGTTGCGTAAATAACCAGCATGGCAATGCTATGCATTGGAAGTAGATCGTTTTATCTTGAACATATTGACCTTTAATTAAAGGTTTTGAGTGAGAGTTTTTTATTTTTTTTATTTTGCATTGGGTTGTATTTATAGCAATTTATTGTAGATGAAATATGCAATCCTGTATACCAGGGGTGCCATTTACCTGGATTATAAAAAGGTTTACATTCAGCCAAACGTTTTGTGAAATATACTGACAACTCATATTGTCTTTTACAGTCTGCAACAGAACAGTCTTCTATATTAAGTTAAAAGGATAAAAAAAAACATGGTTGCCTCAGCGCTACCGTATGTCTGATTATATATTTGTGTTTTTTTATTATAATTATTGCAAAATAAATATTACATTACCACACTTTCTGGTAGCTGGAAATGTTTGTACCATCGTATATCTTTCTATTTTTTTTTTTTTTTTTAATTAATGAAATCTTGACATCTAAAGCTGTCCAGAAAATAACACAGGATATTTTTCAGCAGTGCTGTGGTTTGTAAAAAATTTCTATATATGAGGCACACCATCCTATTTAAATGTTACAGCAAAAGTTGCAATACATGCTGTGTCAACTGTTCAATAACCAATATGCAGTACAACTCAAAAACTGGAGTAGTGTTTGGGGATGTGCGTTTTCTCTTTTGTTTTTGAGAGCAATTGTTTTTAACAGTGTCTCATGTGTGGTTCTATAACTCCCTTAATTCTCAGACCTAGTCTTCTAAAGTATCGTGGGAGCTGCCACACCTCTGATCTACATGTTTTAATATTATTTTTCTTAAAAAAAAAACAAAAAAAAAACAACCAATGTCTTTGTTTCCTAATAAAATAATTAAGATGACATGTTTTTACAGTATTTTCATTTGATTTAATGGTTCTGTGCCAAACATACACCAGTGTACTTACATTGCTATTTAAAAAGAATAAATTATTGTGACTTAAAGTTCTCTTATTTATATGTATGTATCCTTTGCACCAAGGTTTTACAATGCAACTTGTGCCCTCAGCTTCTCCCTGGGATCTTGCCATCATCAATGACTGTTCTCGATCATCCAATGCTTTGCTGCACTGTGCCAGTCAGCATGTCTTCATAAACATGCATTACCTCAGTCTGTGAGGAGCATTTTGCATCCTCATGCAAAGCGTGTAGACGTCTAGTAGTCCTGCAAAACTACCAGGAAGCACCTCTGATATGTATAAATGACTGACCCTCGAAGTATCTCTAGAAAACCGTGTAAACCATGTTTTTTTTTTTGGTTTTTTATACTGCAGTGTTTAGACTGCAGGGACATTGCTAAGAATGATGTTGTAGGGAGGAAATTAAAAAGGAACACGTTTGAGCTACCCAGTGGTTTAGATCAGCATTTCCAAATTGGTGTTTCACGGAATCCAGAGAGAACAAAACTAGGGTTCTGCCGCGATTTGCCAATCGAGTGGCTCTTGAACTTAGGGCCCTCCGATTGGTATTATCTCTGAATAGGGGCCCGGTTGGGTGCCACAGCTCTTTAAGCTTCACAGAGCGAGCTGCGCAGGAGGAATGGAGTGAGGAAGGAGGCTGAGGCAGTGGCTCATACAGCAGCATGGAGGCACAGGAGGCTGGAGTGAGCTGCTGCATGCTCACTCCCATCAGTCTTAGCCAGGACCAGAACCCCAAGCAAAACATTCTCCTGGACACAAAAGTAAGGTAACGGGGGTGGCTGCAAATATAAAAATTTCAACATGTATGTGTTTTTTTCCCTTCAGATTAGAGGCAGTGATTATACCACAGGGATATCCAATCTGGAGGGAAAAAACAGGCAGGCAAATCTCCAAACATTTAAACCCTCCCCTAATTACCTCCTTTCCCATAAGTAGCAGCTCCTCCTGATCATACCCAGTTCTTTGCCTGCCTCCGGCAGGGGAGGTTAGACAGGAGGTTCTCCAGGAAGCAGGTGAGAAGGGCTGAGGCTCTGGGGGCACTGCTTCCTTCATGTCCGGGTAAGTAGCCTTTAACACGCCGGACGGCGTGGTCCCTCAAGTTTTATGTTGCCGTCTAATGCCGTGCCAGGTGCCGGTCTGACGAAGGACGCAGGCGTGCGTCGGCTGGGAAGTCCTGCGGTGGAACGCACACACAGGTTGCGTTGCGTTCCACTAGGGAGTCGCGGAGCGCTATGCGCATGCGCAATGCGAACCTTGATTCAGGCGCCAAATTTGAACTGGGCGTTCTCTTTGGTTTCAGGACTTATATGAGCATTTACCAGCAGCAACCTCTGTTTGCCAGGAGCTCTCAGATCGGTTGTAAAGAGTGTTATCTCACCTGCCCTCCAACACACTCTCAGGCCATTTAAGGTAAGACTGATTAAGTTTTTAATTAAATGGGTCCTAGCCTGAATCGATAAGGAGAAAAATTTGATTGTTTTCCCTTTTTTGTTTTCTCTTTTCAGTATGTCTAATCCGGAAAATTTGGATAAAGTTGCTGAAAAGGGGAAATGTTCATCTAAAGCCAAGCATTTAATCTGCTCTGTGTGTAGCCAACCTATGCCAGATGGTTATAAAAAGAAACTTTGCTCAGTGTGTTCTAAAGAAGCTTCAGAGGAAGCAAAAAGAACAGAAATGTCTACTTTCCTCAGCTGGTTGCAACATAGTATGCAGCAAACATTTGTGGATATGCAGTCGGCTGCATTACAGTCAGTCCAGGCCTCGGTTGCCCAAGATTCGCAAGTTGTAAAACATGCTAAGAAAAGACTGAGATCTTGGGAAGCTTCTGATACTAGTTCAGTAACTAGTGGTTCTGAGTATGAGGAAATTTCAGGTGGTGATTCTTCAGATGAGGAGTTTGCCTTCCCAGATGAAGCAATTGGGAAATTGATTAAAGAAGTGCAGTGCATTTTTGGAATTGAGGAAACAGGGAAAAAGTCCAAAGTGTTTCCTTTTCTCCCACAGATTAAGGAATTGATTTTAAAAGAGTGGAAATTCCCTAGTCACAAGCCGTTTCTGTCTAGACATTTTAAAACTCTTTTTTCCTTAGCATCGGAACAAGACTGTAAGCTGGATACGGTCCCTGTAGTGGACGTTCCTATTGCTCAAATCTCTAAGAAAACTACTTTACCGATTGGAGACACAAGCGGGCTCAAGGATGTCATGGACAAACGCATTGACTCCTCCTTAAAAAAGTTGTTCATATCTTCTGCAGCCCAAGCTAAAGCTTTGATTACGGGGTCATCTGTTGCCAAGGCCCAAAGACTTTGGTTGGAAGAACTAGAAAAAGTTTATACGGGAGAAACTAAGGAAGACCCGGTAAAGCTATTAAAGAATATCAGGATGGCATCTGATTTTTTGGTAGATGCGTCTGCAGAAAGCCTAAAAATTTCGGCCAAGAGTATAGGTACTTCAACAGTCGCCAGAAGAGCGCTTTGGCTCAAAAATTGGTCAGCAGATACAGCATCTAAGAATTCACTGTGTGACCTATCCTTTGAACCAGGAAGACTTTTTGGTTCAAAACTGGATGAATTGTTAAAACAGATGAAGGAAGGAAGGAAAGCTTTACCAGAATCATTTAAGAAGCAGTTTAGAAGACGTAAAGCGGAGTCGCTTCCCTCATTTAGAAGTTCCTTTCGTAGAAACTATTTCAGGGGTCAGCATAAAAAAGCCTTTGATTATAGGAAGAAGGAAAGATTTTCTGACAGAAGAAATAAAAAGTTATGACGCCAGGCCTGTGGGTGGAAGGCTGAGTCACTTCCTAGAGCACTGGAAAGGAACAACATCAGATCGCTGGGTTCTCACAGTGATAAAACACGGATACGCTCTAGAATTATCACAAGCCCCAATGGAAATGTTTCTATGTTCCGAGGTTCATTCTCTAGAGATGGAACTCTCTCTGATGCGAGAAGTATCGACTCTATTACTGAAAAGAGTGGTGGAAGAAGTTCCTCTCAAGGAAAGTTTTCGGGGCACCTATTCAAGACTTTTCTTGGTTCCAAAGCCAGATGGTTCGTTCAGACCCATTTTAGATCTAAAAGCCGTAAACAGGTGGATTATCAAAAAGAAGTTCCTCATGGAAACAATAAAGTCCGCTACTCTGCTTATTCATCCAAAAAGTTGGTTTGCGTCCCTGGATTTAAAAGATGCCTATCTTCATGTGCCCATAGCAGAATCCAGCAAAAGTCTTCTAAGGTTCGCTGTGTGCTGCCGATCAGTAATCAAACATTACCAGTTCAGAGCATTACCTTTCGGCCTGTCATCAGCACCCAGGGTCTTCACAAAGCTGCTAGTAGTCGTTTCAGCTTTTCTAAGAGGTATGGGCATCTCTGTCATTCCGTATTTGGACGACTGGCTGTTGATTGCAGAGTCCCAAGGTCAACTACAGCTAGACCTGGGGACAGCGATAGAATCGCTAGAAAAGCATGGCTGGCTAATAAATTTCAACAAATCGGAACTAGTGCCAGTTCAAAGGATCCAGTTCCTGGGTCTGATTTTGGATTCTATCGCAATGAAGATATTCCTGCCAGAAGAGAAGAAACTAAAAATCAAGCGATTAATTCGGAATCTCAGAAGAAAAATTGTGTTTTCAATCAGAGAAGCCATGGGCTTACTGGGTCTGTTTACAGCCTCAATCCCGGCAGTCGGTTGGGCAAAATCCAGAATGAGACCTCTACAAAGAAACATTCTGCAAGTCTGGAATCGACAGGAACTCGGCCTGGATGGGCTTATGAGGTTCAACAAGCTAACTTTGAGAAGTCTGCAGTGGTGGACATCTTCTCGATTCCTGCACGAGGGTCTGTCATTCCGGATGAAGTCCTTCACTATAATTACGACAGACGCCTCTGCCCTGGGCTGGGGGGCCCATCTGGGAGACATCAAGAAGCAGGGGTCCTGGCAAGAGAAGGATATGAAAAATTCCTCGAACTTCAGGGAATTAAAGGCCGTGTGGATGGCACTCTTGGCATTTCAGATGCTTATCAAAGATCGACATATTCAAATCCGCTCAGACAATCGAACGACAGTGGCATATTTGAACAGACAGGGAGGTACGAGATCAACAAAGTTAGAAAGCCTTTGTTCAATGATCATGCTGTGGTCAGAAGTGCACCTGATGTCAATTTCAGCAGTTCACATTTCAGGGAAATTCAATGTGGTGGCAGATGCCCTGAGCAGGCATCATTTGAAACAAGCAGATTGGTCCCTGTCATGCAGAACTTTCAAGTTCATCACAGACCGCTTCGGTGTTCCGGAGATAGATCTGATGGCTTCCAGAATGAACAGGAAGACAGGACGTTTTGCATCCCTAAATCCAACAGACAGGCCGGATATCATAGATGCCCTGTCAGTTCCATGGAAGTTCAACCTGGCTTATGCCTTTCCGCCAGTAGTGCTTATTCCCAGAATACTTCAAAAAGTAAGACTGGAAAGTGTACGTATTATCCTTATTCTTCCATGGTGGCCAAGAAGAAGTTGGTTCTCGGTTCTCCTGAATTTTCCAGGGGCCACATTTTGGAAGCTCCCACTTTCAAGAGAAATACTAGAGGACGCCATGGTGCCTCTGCCGACCCTTCGAAGATTCCATTTGACGGCCTGGTTTCTGAACGCCAGATTCTAGAGAGCAACGGTCTGGATACTGAAGTGATAAAGATCCTGTTGGCAACTAACAAGGAATCTACTTCAAAGATCTACGCTAGAATTTGGAAGATATTCTGTCAGTGGTGTTGTAGATTTAAAGTCAACCCTGTTTCCGCATCCATCCAGAAGATTCTAAGTTTCCTTCAGATGGGATTTGCTAAAGGTCTTAAACCTGCTTCATTGAAATTGCAGGTTTCTGCTATCAGTTTCTTCTCCCTCAGATGCTTGGCCTCTAATATTCTGATTTCGAGGTTCTTCAGAGCTCTAACTCGTTTGGTGCCCTATGTTAGGGAAACCTATCCTCCCTGGGATCTTAACTTGGTTCTTTCAGCGCTTTGTGAGCCGCCCTTTGAACCATTGGAGGAAGCTTCCCTGAAGATTATTTCGTTAAAAACTGTCTTTTTGGTGGCTATTACATCAGCTAAAAGAATTTGTGAGATTCAAGCTCTTCGGGCGAATTTTCCTTTTTTAGTTTTCCATCAGGACAAGGTGGTTCTAAAGCTCGATCCTTCTTTTATACCTAAAGTTTTTTCGGTTTCGAACGTCAACCAGGAAGTGGTCTTACCGACTTTTTGTCAGAATCCATCTAATGCCTTGGAAAGCAAATTTCACTGCCTAGACGTAAAGAGATGTCTTTTACAATACCTAAAATCTACGGAATCCTTCAGGAAGGATAATAGTCTTTTTGTCCTATTCAGAGGCACTAGGAAAGGCATGAAGGTTTCGAAGAGTTCTCTGGCTAGATGGCTGAAGGATTGTATTCTGTTGGCTTATTCCAAGAATGGCATGGAACATCCAGGCCCTATAAAGGCCCACTCTACTAGAGCGGTTTCGACGTCTTGGGCTCTCCGAGCAGCTGCATCTCCCTCTCAGATTTGTTCGGCTGCTACTTGGTCCTCTCTCCATACTTTCTCAAGACACTACAAGTTGGACATACGGGCCTCGGAGGATGCTGCTTTTGGGCGCAAGGTGCTTCAAGCTGTAGTGAAATGAACCCGCCCTCAGGATCTGCTTTATTATATCCCTGTGGTATAAGCACTGCCTCTAATCTGAAGGGAAAAACATAAATTTTACTTACCGTAAATTTATTTTTCCTGAAGATTAGAGGCAGTGCTACATTCCCGCCCCTTTTTTCTAATAAACTCAGTAATTTTGCAGCTATTTGGCTTATGTATTTTCTGGGTATGATCAGGAGGAGCTGCTACTTATGGGAAAGGAGGTAATTAGGGGAGGGTTTAAATGTTTGGAGATTTGCCTGCCTGTTTTTTCCCTCCAGATTGGATATCCCTGTGGTATAAGCACTGCCTCTAATCTTCAGGAAAAAGAAATTTACGGTAAGTAAAATTTATGTTTTTTGTGTCAATCAGTTTTTATTCAGTTTTCAAAGGTAACAATAATAGGCATAGTAGGTACAATTTTTGATCTTTACAGTGGTGACATAGTTAAACAGGTAAACTTGAGGTTTGCAATCTGTACACACTAGTGGGGTAGGTTAAATGGTATTCAGGTTCACGTAGTCATTCAGTCCTGAAATGAGATCATGCTCTGGTATGCAAGAACACGATTTTTTGGAGGGGCTACCCTCCAGACCAGGTTTCATCCCTTCTCCATATACGTCAGGGTTTGTATGTGGGCGCAAAGGTTAAAAAACCTTTAGGGCGTATGCTATCCTGAGCTAACGTTCTAGTGGGTGCGTTTGGTAATGTTTTAGGGTAGGATTCTCCTAGGGCAGCTTCCAGCTAAGTTCTGGAATTGATTAGGTCAAGCATGTGGGTAACTGTCTGCGTTAGCTATCCTACGGTCTGCCCAGTCTCCGTCCCTATAGAATGTTGCTTAGTTCCTGTATCTGTCCGGGCATTTTGTCTCTTGGCTTAGTTGTGTTCTGACTTTACAATGGGTAGTCCGACCTCTATCAGTACCGTTTCTCGACCACCCTCTTCCAGTTGGTCTATCGAACCTATCGGTACTGTAAATGCCAGGGGCATCCCTGTCGGTGGGATGTGGTAGCTTAGGTTTGCCATATTTCGGTCTCGTCTAACTCTCTAGTCAGTATCCAACCCGTCGGGTTGTTCCGTCTCTCGTCTGGTATGTCAGGGAGGGGGGGGATGTACAGTAGGGGGTTGGAGGGGAAGGGCAGGGGTCAATGAAGCTTCTGGCCAACAATACGGGTGAGGTCCCCCCGGGCATGTACTAGTTCCATGTTCGGACAGCGCACGGTCTTGGTCATACGTCCTTTCGTAATGGGCCCAACTCCCGGAGCCCGGAATGCCCCTGTGTCTTTATGCCCTTCCCGTGGAAATGTAGTGCCTCCACGGGTACCATTGTAGGGCGCACTTGTCCGAACGTCCCTGCAGGGACGCAGTCAGTATTTCCATCTCATAAATAGATTCCACCTTATCAACCCATTGGCTGAAAGTGGGCACCGAAGCCCTATTCCAGTGCACGGGGATCAGTGCTTTTGCGGCATTCAGCATATGGATGGTCAGTGAGTGCTTATATTTCCTGGTGGGGACTGAAGTGTGGTGTAGGAGCATCGTCATAGGTAGTAGGGGGAGATCGCTTCCAGTTATTTCTTTTATTTTCGAATTAATCTGCCGCCAGAATGGTACCAGTCGGGGGCATGACCACCATATGTGCACGGTCGTTCCCACAGCCGAGTTGCATCTCCAGCATGAGCCTGCGTTGTTGGCAAAGTGTCTCAGGATATCAGGTGTGCGGTACCAGTGGGACAACAGTTTGTAGCCAGTCTCCTGGACCTTAGAACTAATGGAGCATTTATGGGTGAGTAGTACGATCTTGTCCCACTCTTGATCCGTGAGTTGCGTGCCCGTTTCCCGTTCCCATTTGCCTCTGTAGCCCAAGGGGGTATTGTCTATGGTCTCTCGAAGAATCTTGTACAGGAGTGACACTCCGTGGTCCATGTGAGCTCGGTTTGTGCACAGCCGCTCGAAGCTAGTTAGTTGTCTGTGGAGATGGTTCTGACCCGCGATTCTACCAACATACGTCCGCACCTGGTGGTAGCGGAATTCGTCCAACTGTGTGGGTCGTGTGTCTCCCAGTAAGTCGGGTAGTGGTCTGAGCGTTGTTCCTGTGCACCACCGACCCACATAAATCCAATCGGGTTGCGGAAAGCCCTGGAAAGCTGCTGGGGGTAAACCTCCTGCCAGCTCCGGGTTGTGGGTGATAGGGGTCAGGGGGTTCGGTGAAGTGGTTAGTTGCTGAGTGTGGCGGGTTTTGCACCAGGTCTTGAGGGTCGCGTCAATCATGGGGTTGTCTACGCGTAGCTCCGGGAAGGTGGCCCGTCCCAACCATAGTTTAGATGGAAACTGGCCTTGTGTTTGCTGGAGTTCCATTGCCACCCATTGCTTCGGGCTGTTACTAACGTGCCAGTCCACAATCCTATGCAGATGTGTGGCCTGGTAATAAGACTGAACCGACGGTAGTCCCAACCCGCCGGCCGACTTAGGACGTTCCATGACAGTCCTACGGATGCGTGAGGTTCTGTGATTCCATACAAATCCGCGAATGGTCGAGTCCGCATCCTTGAAGAATGAGTGTGGTATAGAGATGGGCAAGGTGGCGAAGAGATATAGCAGCCGTGGCATCACGTTCATTTTGACCGCATTAATACGGCCAAACCAAGTGATGTAGCTCGTCGTCCAGCGCTGCAGGTCCTGCTTTATGCACTTTAGGAGGGGAAGGAAGTTCAGCTGGTAGACCAGTGATAGGTTTTTGGGCAGCCAGGTACCTAGGTAACGCAGCTTCTCCGTGCACCTGGAGAAGGAGAATTGGTCACCAAGTCTGCGGGCGCCTTCTTCCTCCCGCATTATCGGCATCGCTTCCGACTTGTCCAGGTTGAGCTTCAGGTTGGACACTAGTCCGAAGCTGCGGAATGCCTGTAGGAGGTTGGGGACAGAGATCAAGGGTTGTTCAAGGAAGAACAGCATATCATCAGCATATGCCGCTACTCTATGTTCCACCTTACCTATGCGGACCCCCGTAATGCCCCCATCCCGTCTGACCGCCTCCAGGAATGGCTCCAGGGAGAGGGCAAACAGGAGAGGGGACATCCTTGGCGAGTCCCGTTACATATGGGGAACGGTTGCGACAGGCCTCCATTCACTCGGATCCTAGCAGTCGGCGTCGAGTACAGGGCGGAGATCCAGGTGCGCATATGTGTCCCAAAGCCGAAGTGCCTTAGTGTTTCATTCAGGTATATCCAGTCTACTCGGTCAAACGCCTTTTCGGCGTCCGTCGAGAGCAGTACTGTATCTCGGTCCTTGGATCTCGCGTAGTGTATAACGTTTAATGCGCGGATGGTGTCATCTCTAGCTTCCCGCCCCGGGATGAAGCCGACCTGATCTGGGTGTATTAGGTCCGGTAGAATCCTGGATATTCTCAAGGAGAGCGCCTTCGTGAACAACTTCAGATCTGCATTGAGCAATGAGATCGGCCTGTAGCTGGAACAGAGTGTGGGGTCTTTCCCATCCTTAGGGATCACCGTGATCGTTGCCGCTAAGGTGTCTGATGGAAAGGCTCCGCCATCACGTATGGCATTGAGGCTCGTCAGGAGCCTGGGCAGAAGAACCTCCTGGAATGTCCGCAGGTACGTCAATGGGAGGCCGTCTGGGCCCGGTGATCGGTGTGGTTTTGAATGTTTCAAGGCTGCTGTGAGTTCCATTAAGGTCAAGGGTCCATCCAAGTCCTCCGCGAGGTCCGGTGTGAGTTTGCCTGTGACGGTTTGCGATAGGTAGTCCGATACCCTCCGGCGATGTAGTCTCGCTGCATCTCCTGTTCGGGCCTGTGACTGGTGGTAGAGATCCTTATAGTACTCCCTAAAGGCTTCCATAATCCCCTCAGGCAACCTTGTGGATCGTCCCTGCGGGTTACGGATTTTGAGTATGTGTTGAGATCTCCTCTTTTCTCGGAGCATTTTCGCTAAAAGCCTGCCGCTCTTATTGGAATGCTCATAGAAGAATCTCGCGGATTTCCGCAGGGTGTGTAACAGGCCTTGAGACAGGTGATCGGCCAGTGCCCTGCGGGCATCCGTGAGTTGTAGGTACACATTGTCATCCGCGGATGTTTTGTGGGAGTCTTCTAGGCCGGCTATCTTTTTGGTGAGATCGGAGATGATTTTGTTTCTGCTTTTCTGCCGTTGTGAGCTAAGGGCTATGAAGTGTCCTCTGATGACACACTTATGAGCTTCCCATAGCGTTAGGGGGGGACATGTCCTCTGTGGCGTTTGTGTCGAAGTAGTCGGTGAGGGCCCGGCAGGTTGAAGTCCTGGCTTCCATGTCATCCAATAGGGTCTCATTGAGTTTCCAGTGACGCTCCGCGGGTCTAAACAGCGGGGATTTCATCCGGATTAGGATGGGCGCATGGTCGGATTGCTGCATGATTCCAATTTTCGCGTCCTGGAGGTGGGTCAGCCGTTCTTGGGGCAAAAACACGTAATCAATTCTGCTATAGTGCTTGTGGACCGCCGAATAGTACGAGAAGTCTTTGTCTTCTGGGTGTGCGACCCTCCAGCAGTCCTGGAGCCCTGCTTTGGCTAAGGAGTGTCGCATGGAGCACAGGCAGTGATCTGGGATCGCGCTTGTGCCGGTTGAAGAATCCACGTTTGGATCCAGCGGGGCGTTGAGATCCCCAGCCATGATCAGCAGGCCCTCCCGGAATCTCTCAAGTTTGGCCAGGGTTTTAGCCAGGAAGACGTGCTGCTTGCGGTTAGGGCTGTATACGCATGCGAAAGTATAAGGGGTGTCAGCAATGGTACCCTTAAGGAAGATATATCGACCACCCGGGTCCTTGCATGTGTCCGTGAGACTGAACGGTATCGTGTGTGCGAATAAAATCGCCACCCCTGTTTTCCGTGCGTCCGGGTGATTCGCAAAGTAGCCTTGCGGAAAGAGCCTATTTGACAGAGTCGGCGCATCTCTCTCTCTGAAGTGCGTCTCCTGCAGGAACGCAACGGACACTCTCTCTGCCCAGAGCCTACGGAGGAGTTGCGCACGCTTCTCGGGTATGTTGAGCCCACGAACATTGTGCGACCACAGTGTAAGCTGCGCCGGTCGAAACTGTGCCAATGCGCGGTGGGTACAG
The DNA here is from genome assembly GCF_036172605.1 of Pelobates fuscus. Taxonomy (NCBI): domain Eukaryota; kingdom Metazoa; phylum Chordata; class Amphibia; order Anura; family Pelobatidae; genus Pelobates; species Pelobates fuscus. The sequence goes on from NC_086320.1 coordinate 109,190,775, forward strand.
GTATTTACAAAGTAGGTCAGTTGCGTGGGGTGCGCGGAAGGCTCCCTGCGGGGTATGTCGTCTCTCTGTGTAGGTTGTGTAGTCAGCCATCTCCGTCGGCTCCCTCCCCGCCGGTAGTGTCAGCTGCGGGGTAAAGTGAGTCTGTCGTGTGGGCCCTCCCGTCTCGGGCCGTACAGGGAGCAGTCGCCCCCCCCCGGTCTCAGTCCGCCTAAAGCGCGGAGGTCTGCGGCCCTCACCTCTGTGGGGTTTCCCGGCTCAACTGGTTTAGTTCAATTTTGTCTTGACATCCGTCTAAGCCTACATTCAGCTGATAGTGTGTCGGGTCTCTGTCCAAATCCCTCCCCTCCGGGCCCGCGCAGGGACACGGCCAGTTGAGGCCCTAACTCTCTCTGCTTCCCTCTATGTGGTGTGTTGTATGGGGGGCCCTTAACGTATATGGCCGGGTAGACTGATCGTTCAGCAGATAAACAACTCCTATACTGAGCCGCAGAAACAATATATGTACAGATTATAGATATTGCAAGGTAAAGTGATAGCATGAGAAATAAACACCTCCTATTCTGTGCATTAGAAACAATTTATATACAGATTATGCATTTTGCTAGATAAAACGGTAACATGAGAAATTTACTATTCCTATTCTGTGCAACAAAAACAATATATGTACCGATTATGGATATCGGTAGGTAAGGTGAAAGCATGAGAAATATACAATTCCTATTCTGTGTAACAGAAACAGCGTACGGACAAAGTATGCATATTGCTAGGTAAAATGATATCAGGGGAAATAAACCGCTCTTGTTCGGTGCAATGTTAACAGATAGGGAACATGGTAGACACCGTGCTAGGTAAGATGATGGCTTAACTGATAAACCGCACCGTTTAAGTGTAACGTGAACACAACAGGCACATATTATACATTATCATTCCATGAGTCCCCCAGAGACGCCGTCACCCCGCACCTCGTCTAGACAGGCCACCGTAGGCTGTCGGTAGGCGACTTAGCCTGGGTTTTGGGCCTTCGGGGCGGGGTGGGTGCGTGTCTTTCCCCCACTGACCCCCCTCCCCGTATGCTACCCTCCCCTCCCGGTCCCTATGTGGTCCCTATGGTGGCTATTCCTTATATATCGTCAGGTAGGATATTCAAACCTCTCTGTAGGCCTGTGGACCTGTCGTCCACTCTCAGGGGAGACCTAAGGTTCTGTGATAGACAGCAATTTACATACACGTGAGATTGTCCGGGAACCGTCTCAGAAACCGCAATCTTCAGGGGCATCCCAACCCAACACCTCGTCCCCCGCCCAAACCTCTCTATCTTCCCGGGGGTGGAGATACGATCTGTGGTGGGTGATTCCAGGGAGATCTGGCTTGTGTCGTTAATACCCCCACTTTACCCCCTCCCAAATCATCTAGCGGAACCCACGGGGCTTCGGGGAAGCAGTGGTTTGGTGTGGTGAGGGGGGTGGTACATACCCTGGCGGGATTGTCTCAGTGTCCCTCGGCCGCCATATGTCCTGCGGGCTCCTGGGGGGGTGTGGATCACCTGGGACCTTCTCAACGATCATCCGTGGAGTGTCAGAAGTAGCAATAAAGAAGGGGGGGGAGATATAATACCTCTTGGGTGATCAGCTTAGCGGGGTTTCTACGTCTCCGGGGGGGTCTCGCTTCTTTTACTCCTCAGGGGCCACTGGGCCACCTCTGCGTTGGTTCGGCCTCGAAATAGCCCCTTCACGTAGGATGTCAGCCGGTGTATTCGGGCCAGTGGGTCTAGCCGGAGGGAAGTCCAAGATCCAGTTTGCCACATGTACGTCAGGCAGATCTAGGGCCCGCAGGAAGCGAGGGATCTCGTTCGGCCACCTCAGGGTATGCCAGCGGTTTCCCGCCCGGGCCTGAAGACTGAACGGAAATCCCCATTTGTATGGGATCCTCTTCTCTTGCAGAATGGAGGTGATTGGCTTCAGGGCTCGCCTGGCATCTAAGGTGAGGGTGGATAGGTCGTGGAACAGCGTTATTTGTGAGTCTAGGTAGCGGAGTGAGCGTTGAGTCCGAGCCGCTCTCATGACAGCCTCTTTCAGTTGGAATGACCGGAGGCAGCAAATTAGGTCTCTAGGCTGGCCGTCGGGGCGCGGAGCTCTAAGCGCCCGGTGGGCTCTTTCAATGCCAAAGTCCTGTGGTGCTTCAGTGTCGAGGATTTGGGTAAATAGGCCCTCTAGCAGTTCCCTGGGTGTCTCACCGTCCGACTCCGGCACTCCCCTGACCCGAATATTACAGCGCCGGCTCCTGTTTTCCAGGTCTTCAACCTGGCGCCTCAGGTCCAGCAATATGTTGCCCTGCCTCGTGGCCGCTAGTTCTGCTGTTCGTTGGTGTTGTGTGGCTTGCAACTGGTGTACCTCCAGGTTGTCTACTCTTTGTTCCAGAAGAGTGAGGTCTTGCCTGACAGCTGCAACTTCTTCCCGGATGGCGGTTCGGAGTTCAGCCACGAGTTCCGACTTGTCCCTGCGTGTCAGCATATTAGCAGCTATCTCGGCCAGGTCAGCGGAGAGCCTAGTCATGGCGTCTTCAGGGGGTCCACGGGTAGGGGATCCTCGTGGAGAGCCCGCGTAGCTACTCGAGCCAGGGGATGTGGGCGCCATTTTGCCGGGGCCGCATGGTACGGCCCGCGGAATCGGTGAGGACAGATACTCGTCCATCGGACCCGCGGGAGGTCCCGTGGGGGGGTTTGCCGGACCGGGAGTGGCCCCACGCTTGGTTCTCCCCATCAATATAGGGGGATTTAAGGCTTAGATACGGTGCTTCGGCGGATCGGGGCCTAGGAGCTCAGTGTGTCTGCGTCCTACTTCATGCTCAGCCGAGCCACGCCCCCCATGTATGTGTTTTATGTATGTCAGATTGTGTGTGCGTATCTGTGTATGTGCCTATGTGCATGCATCCCAGCAATCAAACTCTAACACAACATGCAAACATTACATACAAAAAAAAACCCTGAAGATACAATAGCTCATTAAAAGGTTTGTGCTACGGCGCAAAAAAAGTTTGAGGTTTCACGATGTTGGTACAATATGTCAAAGGGTTTCATGTGAAAAACTAAATTGGAAAACCTGGTTTAGATTATACACTCGAGCAATGTTGCAGAACACTTTAACCCCTTAAGGACCAAACTTCTGGAATAAAAGGGAATCATGACGTGTCACACACGTCATGTGTCCTTAAGGGGTTATATAAGTGTTGTAAATAATATGTTTAAAGCCCTTGGACTTTGTGTTTTGTTATAGCTAAATTGTACTTTATTATGGACTGATGGATATCTGCTCCCTCCCTAACAAAATGGCACTTAGTAGAGCTGTCCTTGTTTCCACGCTTAGTCACGTATTTTTCTAAACTTTTTTTAGCTATGATTTAAGCTTACCCTTGTCAAAAAAGTTGGGATGGGATATTGATGTGGCAAGAGACCTACACGTCTCTGCTAAATGGCTTACTCAGTCTTTAGCAGAGATGTTCAATCTTAGTTGGTATTCCCCAAACTTTAATGATTAATCTCAATTAATCTCAATTTCATACCATACCAATCTATACCAGGGCTTTAGATGTGTTTAGAAATCAGAATAGTCCAGTCTTCCCCATTTTTAGGACAGGCATGAAAAGGACTGAAAATCTTTGTTAAATGGTAGGCAAACTATTTAGCATAGATTCAAGACTCTGCACCAATAAAGTCCAGAACTATAACCACTTAAATAAGTGGAAGTGATTGTTGTTCCTACAGTGTTTATTTAAAGTCAGAACTACTTTAGGGAGATAAGAGTAAAATACATCTAAATAGAATACACACAAACAAAGCTGCACCACTTAAAATATACTGTAGGATTGAGTTTAGTTGATTACAAACTAGAAGACCCATTAATTTAATTGGTGTCCCCTGGTTTGGGTTTCAACTTCTATCACGCTTAGCCAGACACCTGCTGATTTTAGTGGGATCTAATATCTACAAAATCAAATGATTGTTAAAGCACCACTTTAGGCACCCAAACTACTTCATCTCAATAAAGTGGTCTGTCTGAAGGGGCCCTGTAGTTTTAGTCCTGCAATGTAAAACAATGCTCCTTTCTTGTATATGGCAATGTTTTCACTCTGTAGTAAACTCAACTGTGGTGGCTGTCTACTTGAAACTTGAGAGTGAATCCATTGCTATGACAGTTAGACTTGGTTCTTCAATAGAGATGTCGCGAACATAAAATTTTCCGTTCGCGAATGGGTGAACCGCCATAGACTTCAATAGGCATGCAAATTTTAAAACCCACAGGGACTCTTTCTGGGCACAATAGTGATGGAAAAGTTGTTTCAAGTGGACTAACACCTGGACTGTGGCATGCCGGAGGGGGATCCATGGAAAAACTCCCATGGAAAATTACATAGTTGATGCAGAGTCTGGTTTTAATCCATAAAGGGCATAAATCACCTAACTGTCCTAAAATGTTTGGAATAACGTGCTTTAAAACATCAGGTATGATGTTGTACCGCTTCACAGTGACAGACCAAACTCCCCGTTTAACGCACCGCAAACAGTCCATTTGCACTACCGCAAACTCCCCATTTGCACAAGGTTGGATACCAAGCTAGCCATGTCCCGTTCCGCCACGTACAACACCAAGGGTCCCCGAAAGGTGACAACAAGCCCCCTGGGACGCCTGCTGTGTTTGGTCTTCCACCTCCTCAAAGCCACCTTCCTCCTCTGACTCCTCTTCTTCAGACTCCTCTCTCTGCGTTATTATAAGGTGTGTTAAGTAGTACTATTCCTATCAGTTTAATCCCTGTTACGTACCCTATCGGGACGTGTATATGGCATAGGTTTTAGGAACCGGGAGATGGAAAAAGATGCTTGGTTGGTCCTCCTACTTCAAATTTGGGGCACTGCGCATGCAATCTAATCTGCCACCAGATAGGAGTGGTGTGTGAAGTAGTACTATTTTCATCAGTTTAATCCCTGTTACGTCCCCCTCATCAGTCCCCTCATCACTGTCAGTCCCTTCGGGATCCATCCATCAATTATCTTAATAAAGGTGAGGTAATCTAGACTTTTTTGACCTAGGCGACTTCTCTTCTCAGTGACAATACCTCCTGCTGCACTGAAGGTCCTTTCTGACAGGACACGAAGCGGGGCAGGCCAGACGGTCTATCGCAAATTGGGATAGCTCAGGCCACAGGTCAAGCCTGCACACCCAGTAGTCAAGGGGCTCATCGCTCCTCAGAGTGTCGATATCTGCAGTTAAGGCGAGGTAGTCTGCTACCTGTCGGACGAGTCGTTCTCTGAGGGTGGGCCCCGAAGGGCTGTGGTGATTCGTAGGACTTAAAAAGCTCCGCATGTCCTCCATCAACAACACGTCCTGTCCTTGCCGACGTGGTTGTAGGAGGAGGAGGATTACTTTCACCTCTTCCCCTGTTAGATTTCCGTTGTGCTGTGACATCACCCTTATACGCTGTGTAAAGCATACTTTTAAATTTATTTTGGAACTGCTGCATCCTTTCCGACTTGCGGCAATTCGGTAACATTTCAGGCACTTTCTGCTTATACCGGGGGTCTAGTAGCGTGGACACCCAGTACAGGTCGTTCTCCTTCAGCCTTTTTATACGAGGGTCCCTCAACAGGCACGACAGCATGAAAGACCCCATTTGCACAAGGTTGGATGCCGAGCTACTCATGTCCCGTTCCTCGTCCTCAGTGATCTCACTGAAGGTATGTTCTTCCCCCCAGCCACGTACAACACCACGGATACCAGATAGGTGACAACGAGCAACCTGGGATGCCTCCTCCTCAAAGCCACATTCCTCCTCTGACTCCTCTTCCTCACAATCCTCTTCCAGCGTTGCCGCAGGTCCAGCAAGCGATGCTGATAAGGCTGTTTCTGGTAGTGATAGTGACCACAACTCTTCCTCTTCACGCTCATCTACGGCCTGATCCAGCACTCTTCGCAGGGCACGCTCCAGGAAGAAAACAAATGGTATGATGTCGCTGATGGTGCCTTTGTAGGGACTGACTAGGTTTGTCACCTCCTCAAAAGGACGCATGAGCCTACAGGCATTGCGCATGAGCGTCCAGTAATGTGGCAAAAAAATTCCCAGCTCCGCAGAGGCTGTCCTAGCACCCCGGTCATACAAATAGTCGTTAATGGCTTTTTCTTGTTGGAGCAGGCGGTCGAACATTAGGAGTGTTGAATTCCAACGTGTCGGGCTGTCGCAAATCAAGCACCTCACTGGCATGTTGTTTCGCCGCTGGATATCTGAAAAGTGCGCCATGGCCGTGTAGGAACACCTGAAATTGCCACACACCTTCCTGGCCTGCTTCAGGACTTCCTGTAAGCCTGGGTACTTATGCACAAAGCGTTGTACGATCAGATTACGCAAACGTGCCATGCACGGCACATGTTCAACTTGCCCAATTCAATGCCGCCAACAAATTTCTTCCATTGTCACAAACCACTTTGCCGATCTCCAGTTGGTGTGGAGTCAGCCACGGATTCACCTGTGCGTTCAGGGCGGACAGGAGTGCTGGTCCGGTGTGACTCTGCTTTCAGGCAAGTCAACCCCAAGACAGCGTGACACTGCCGTATCCAGGATGTGGAACAGTAGCTGGGGAGCTGGGGGGTGCCGTTGATGTGCAGCAAGACGCAGCAGCAGAAGAGGACTCAGCCGAGGAGGTTATGGAAGAGGATGGAGTAGGAGGAGTAGAGGAGGTGGCAGCAGGCCTGCCTGCAAGTCGTGGCGGTGTCACCAACTCCTCTGCAGAGCCACACATTCCATGCTTGGCAGCCGTCAGCAGGTTTACCCAATGCGCAGTGTACGTGATATACCTGCCCTGACCAGGTATCAGTGGTCAGATGGACCCTTGCCCCAACACTGTGTGCCAAACATGCCATTACTTCCTTTTGCACAATCGAGTACAGGTTGGGGATTGCCTTTTGTGCAAAGAAATTTCGGCCGGGTACCTTCCACTGCGGTGTCCCAATAGCTAAAATTTTTTGGAATGCCTCAGACTCCACCAGCTTGTATGGTAAAAGCTGGCGGGCTAAGAGTTCAGACAAGCCAGCTGTCAGATGCCGGGCAAGGGGGTGACTTTGTGACATTGGCTTCTTACGCTCAAACATGTCCTTGACAGACACCTGACTGTGGGCAGATGAGCAGGAACTGCTCAAGGCGAGAGACAGAGTGGCGGATGGTTGAGTGGGGCCAAGGAGGACAGCAGTGGTTGACGTGGCTGAAGATGCTGGACCAGGAGGAGGATGGCGGCTTTGAGTTTGTGTGCTGCTTGTACTCATGTGTTGATCCCATAGGTGTTTGTGATGTGCGATCATGTGCCTTCGCAAAGCAGTTGTACCTAGGTGGGTGTTGGACTTCCCAAGACTCAGTTTCTTTTGGCACAGGTTGCAAATGGCATCGCTGTTGTCAGAGGCAGACACACAAATAAATGCCACACTGCTGAGCTCTGCAATGACGGCATTTTGGTGGTGGCAACAGCATGCGTTGATTGGTGTGCTGTCTGGCTGATCCCGGGTGCCGATGCATGCTGTCTGACTGTGCCACTAGCTCCTTGTGATGACCTCCCCCTGCTTCCAACTCGTCTCCTCCTCCTCCTCTCTGTCTCCCCATCTGAACTTTCCCCCTGTTCTTCTCTTCTAGTGGGCACCCACGTGACATCCATGGACGCATCGTCATCATCAACCGCTTCACTTGTATCTGACAACTCAGCAAAGGAAGCAGCAGCGGGTTCAACATCATCATCACACCGTACGTCCATGTGTGTAATGCTGCCTGACTGAGACATATCCCTGTTATCTACATCCTCTGGCAATAATGGTTGCGCATCACTCATTTCTTCCAACTGATGTGTAAATAACTCCTCTGACAGATCAAGTGAAGCGGCTGTGGTGCTAGTGTTGGTGGTGGCGGCAGGCGGGCGAGTGGTAACCTGAGAGGTACCCGGAGCTATGCTGGAGGAGGATGGTGCGTCAAGGTTCCGAGCGGAAGCTGTAGAAGATTTGGTGTCCTGTGTTAGCCATTTAACTATGTCCTCAGAACTTTTCTAGTTCAGGGTACGTGGCCTCAGAATACTGGGCATTATTCTAGGGCCAAAGGGAATCACAGCACCACGACCACAACGGCCCCTGCGGGGTGGCCTGCCTCTGCCTGTAATTTTTTTTTTTCGATTAGTGGTACTATGCGTGCAAGCTACTGTGATATGAGTGGCACTGTGCACTGGCAGAAGTTGGCAGAGTAGACGCTGTAGGCCTGACACACACGCTTGCAGACAACTAACTGCTATTCAATCTATTACAGTCAAAATTTTAATTATTTTTTTTAAATGTACACTACTGTTACAGCAGATATGAGTTGCACTGGTGTGATACTGTGCCCTGGCAGGCCCTGAAACTCACACGCGTGAAGGAAACTGACTGCTATTATTTCACAGTCAAAAAACGTGTTTTTTTTTTTTTTTTTTAAATGTACACTACTGTTACACCAGATATGAGTTGCACTGGTGTGACACTGTGCCCTGGCAGGCCCTGAAACGCACACGTGTGAAGGAAACTGACTGCTATTATTTCACAGTCAAATTTCTATTTTTTTTTTTTAATGTACACTACTGTTACACCAGATATGAGTTGCACTGGTGTGACACTGTGCCCTGGCAGGCCCTGAAACGCACACGTGTGAAAGAAACTGACTGCTATTATATTACAGTCAAAAAAGGTTTTTTTTTTTTAAATGTACACTACTGTTACACCAGATATGAGTGGTGGTACTGGGCAAGTGGGCACAGTATACGCTGTGAGCCTGACACACACGCTGGCAGGCAGGCAGGCAACTGCAATTAGATTACACAGGAAAAAAAAAAGCAGACTGATGTTCTAGCCCTAAAAAGGGCTTTTTGGGGTGCTGTCCTTACAGCAGAGATCAGATGAGTCTTTCAGGACTGTAGTGAACACTGAATACACTAGCCTAGCTATCAATTTCCCTATTAGATCAGCAGCAGCAGCTACACTGTCCCTCCTCTCACTAAGAATGCAGCTTCCGAATGAATCTAAAATGGATGCTGTCCAGGAGGTGGGAGGGTCTGCTAGGGAGGGTGTGCTGCTGATTGGCTGGAATGTGTCTGCTGACTGTGAGGTACAGGGTCAAAGTTTACTCAATGATGACGAATAGGGGGCGGACCGAACATTGCATATGTTCGCCCGCCGTGGTGAACGTGAACAAGCTATGTTCGCCAGGAACTATTCGCCAGCGAACTATTCGGGACATCTCTATTCTTCAATACTTCTCATAGGGAGCATTTGATTTTATTAGATTAGATGAGTACTGCATTTTTTTATTTTTAACACATGGGCTTCTTATCTCTATGAGAAGCACTTGATCGGACGAAAAGACCGGGAGGTGGAGTTAAATATATTACCGCTAAATTTTGCGACAGCAGATGGGGTTGGACAGTGCTCACAGAAATGGCAGAAAACTTCTAGTCCTGAGAGAAAAAAAAATATATAGTTTTAATTGTGGGACTGTAGGTTCCCCTCAACTACCATCAAGCTAACTTGTACAGCACTTGCTAAGAATTACTGAAAATTTAGTATGCAACAATCTCCAAGTCAATCCAAATCTCGCAACAGAGTCATTCTAGCACGTCGTAATGCTTCACAACAATGAAATGCACAATAAATAGGATGCACTCTTTTGTTTCAGAATGGGTTTTTACAGACATAAATATCACAATATTGTTCTATTTGTAAGTGTTGAAAAAAATCTTTTTATTAAGGTTTAACTAAGAACAGAAATATAACCTTTGGTTAAAAGGGTAGTTTTTACTCTCCTCTTTCTGCGCCATGCAGGTCTGGTTTTAACTGCCTCCACCGCTTTGGCTGAGAATATCAAACTTGATGATTTCAGCCAATTGAATGCTTTCCCATAGGAAAGCATTGCGATGCAATTGTGCATGCACCGCAAAACGTTGCCCCAGTCAGCATCTCCTCCACATTCAATGCATCTCTATGGGGAAAATTGGAACGTCTGTGCTGCATGACCCAGGAAGCACCTAGAGTGACTGCCGCTGAAGGTAGCCCCAGGGAACAATGCATTTTTCTTTGCAAAGGCAGTGTTTACATTAAAAAGCCGCAAGGACATTGCTATACTCACCAGAACATCTCCATTAAGCCGTAGTTGTTCTGGTGACTATGTCTCTTTAAAGTAGAGATGGTAAGGGGGACAATAATTAAAAAGATCTAGTGTTGCATAGTGAAATCAATGTGAGCAAATAAAAATATTGGTAAATTCCTTTCTGATTGTTTATCAGGCCCGGACTGGGAAAAAAATTCAGCCTGGGCATTTTTTTTGAATCACAGTGGCCCAGACAGAGGGGGCGGGGCCACAGAGGTGGCATTTTGTAATCACCAATGATAAACACTCCTCCTCTCAAAGCATGTTGTTTCAATGCTCTTCCAGGGCAGCCCATGCGCAGAGCTCTGCTGAAGCGCTCTAGCATGAGAAAAAAGCATTAGAAAAAAATTGCAGCCCTGGTGGTCCTGTGGTGAGTTTACTCTTGTGAGATCCACGGCAACGCTCCGACCTCGCGAGAGGAAGGACCTGGAGGAGCTTCTAGCTAGAGCTCCCGGGTCCTCTCTCTCCTCCCTCCTACCTCCCAGCTGCCCAATAAAGTGCATGTGGGACGGAGAGGGAGATCTTTGATCTACCCACCGGCCCATGAAGGCACACAGTAGGGCCGGCGCTCGAATAGCGCTGGCCCTGCAGGGGCTGACCGGGGAGATCCGGTGATCTCCCCTGCCGGCCTCTGCTCATGGACATTGCGGCCCACCGGGCGTTTGACCGATGGCCAGTCTGGGCTTGGTTTTTATGCAGTTTTTTTTGTGTTGCAGCGGGAGCAGTGTCCCTATTGCACTTAGTCTGCCTCCAGTGGCTGTCTACTAGACTGCCACTGGAGGTGATTCCTGGATCCTAACAAACTTTTTGTCAAGTGATGTTGGAGGAGGCAAAAGTGCGACCCTGCGCCGAAGGCCATTGGTGCTGAGATCAGTTAACTAAATAAAGGGTTTTAAACCCTTTATTTACCACGGTGGAGGGGGGAGGCAGATGGATCGATAGTGCCAGGATTACAGCTTTGGGAAAAGATCTGGGGACAGAAACAGCATGAAAATAGGGGGAATGAGCATGTCTTGACATCAATTGACAAAACTCTTACAGAGATGAGCTTTTATATGCACCCACAATACCATGACCACCATCCAACACACTTTTGCTTAATCTTGCCTGTTTTTTTTTTATACTATTACAAATACACACTAGATGTCAGTATAAACAGATTATATGTTTTGGAAACCTGGAAACAATATACCCTAGTAGGCTATGTTTGTTGAATAATCTTCCACATTTGTCGCGTTTTATAGCACAAAAAACAAGGTTAAATACATGATGAGAAAATCATTTTTTTTAACTCTTTTAACGCTAAGTATTTTTTTTTTATCTTTGGCATTTTGTCGTGTGCAGTATGTAAATATACATTTGAAAATTTGCCGTTGTTTCAGTATATAACTATGATTATACAATGTGTTCATTCATTAGTGCTCTGTGTTAAGAATATAATATATCGCAACTTTAGATTTTTATTCCAATAACAACTTTAAAACAAACTTTGCAAATCAGTTTTCAACAAACCACATCTCTCTGATAAGTGGATAAACACAACTTCCTCTAAGGCATCTCATGGCATAATATTCTTAAAAGGATACTATAGGCAGTAAAACAACTTAAGCATTATGAAGCAGTTTTGGTGTATAGATCATGCACCTGCAGTCTCACTGGTCAGTTATCTGCCATTTAGGCGTTAAAACGCTTTGTTTATACAGCCGTAATGACACCTCTCTGCATGTAATGTGCACATCTTTCCTAGCCCCTTCCTTTATTGTGCAGTCTGTTTAATCTAGCATTTCTCATTTCCTCCTCTGTTTGTAGCTTTCTAGAACCTGCAGGAGCCTTGTATGTGATTAAAGCGCATAAGATAAAAACTTCTAAACTAATTTAACATCTGCTTGAAAAAATAAATTACTTATCTTTTTATGCATACTGTGTGAGTCACAGCCAGAGGCGGAGTTGCTAGGGCTGTATAAATCAAACTAAAAGTAATTTAACTCCTTAATGGAGAATTGAGCAGTGAGAGTGCATGGGTATGATCTATAAACACAAAGCTTGTCATTAAGCTAAAGTTGTTTTGATGCCTATAGTATCTCTCTAAAACTACAATTCCCAGTTTGCAATGCCTATTTAAAAAGCCAATTTTCTTTTATTGGCTTCATATTTAATTTAAAACAGAGATCCAAAGATGTTAAAATTATATATATATATATATATATATATATATATATATATATAAACTATAACTCTCCCTGCACCCAGATTCCTCTTGTGCAACTATCATCAAAACAAAACACTAAGCCCTCAGTGAATACTATCCTAGCAACCTACCGTTCTACCTTACCCAGTTGCTACCCCTGCGACTGTGGGCTAGTCAGGGGGTACAGCCATTTCACTTGTGAGGGGCCTAGGCCACCTGAGGGCCCCGCGAGTCTGGGCCCCTTACATGCACACAGACCCGGTCAGGAAAATCAAAAGATCTCCCCTCCTGCAGAGTTTGCGCAGCACGAAGGGGAGGAGGCTCTCTGCCTTCTCCCCGTGGCTGCTAAATCCCGGATTTCCGAGGTTTACGTGGTGCAGGAATTGCAAGAAAAGCCGGGCGAGGTGAAGGCAGAGAGCCTCTGCAGCACCACCGCACCACCGCACCACCAGGGAATATGCTGCCCCCTCGCTTGATACCAGTAGAAAACACACACACACACACAGAAGGAGGGGCTGGCACAGAGGGAATGACACACATGGGGGGCTGGGATGGAGGCAATGGCACATGGGGTGGCTAGAGGGGTATGAGACGCATGGAGGGGGGGGGGGTGCAGGGCAATTTTCGCACTGGGGCCCAGTGATTTCCAGTTACACCTCTGACCCTACCCATACCTTTTGTGTCACTATATTCCACTCCCTCTAGCATGTAAAAGCATGTAAACTCATTGAGCAGGGCACTCAGTCCCTCTGTTCCTGTGTGTCCAACTCGTCTGGTTACAAATAGGTGTCTGTTAGTCCACTCATTGTACGGTGCTGCAGAATTTGATGGCGCTTAATAAATAATATTAATATTAATAATATTGCTCTAAAATTTAGACCACATAATAATATCAAACAGATCAATGTATGACAATGGTAAGTGCCCACTTAAACTATTTAAATGTCTCATTGAATCAATAAAACATCTAGAAGGTCAATCCAACAATCTAATCTTAGTATATACTGGGTTTCAATATACTGTAGTTTGTTCCTATCCCCTCAAATATACGAATTTGGTTAGTTTTTAACAAGCTTATTGAAACGATGGAAGAAAAAGTCTAAAAATGTGAAATGATAATTACATTTCAAAATGCAATAAATGGCTCTATAACTTTACAGTCAACACTCTTGATGTAAATGAAAGTCTGACAAACAATTTGAATGAACAGATATAGACATACATCAGAACTATTGGGGTGTATTAGCTTCCACTAAAGATTTCAATCAACGTTTAAAGGGACGTTGTTCAAAAATGATTTATCAGTTCAAGTTTACAGTAGTAAGTGAGTCCTATTATTCACAATTAACTGAATTGAAAACATGGATTAAAAAGGTAGGCTGTCGATTTTCAGGATTTTTAATAGCGTTTACATATATGCTTAGCAAAAGTATATTTAATGTCTGAGTATATACATTTATATGTATAGTTCTCAATGTTTTACATCTATTCTGGAATGGAGTACCTTTATCTTGACTCCCTGTCAATCACTATTCTAAGACATGACCTTTTTTCTGCTACTTAGTAAAACTGCACCTGGCAGTCAGCCTCTCTCTGAACAAGATACAAGAAACATTGTACATAACGCACTAGGACAATGACGCCTCAGTCCCCATCAAAATAGGCAGCTTGGGACCTCACACAGTTCTCCGTGCATCTTTTCCACTGTTCAACACTCTGCAAAATTCTTTGTTGAAATCACCATCAGCTGTCTCGTCGTATTTACCTGAATCTCATCGACTGTCTGAAATCTCTTCCCTTTCAAAGGTGATTTTAGTTTTGGGAAAAGTAAGAATTTGTAGGGCACCCAATATTGCAACAGATCCTCGACCATCTTTGAAGTGTTTATGCCACACTTTTGTTTGCGCTGCAGTCATTGAATCGTAACCGAAAGCCTTTTTCATCATCCAAATAGTTTCTATGGAGGAATGTTGAGGCTAAATGCAAAATTTAATGTAGATTTGTTGCACTACTCGTTCAGCAATTTTTAATGTAATAGCCACACAGTACACATGCTCACTCAACGGCGTCTAGCACCCCCACTGACTAGTACAGTGAAGTCATTATTGTTTACGCATGCGCATTCCAGTGCACTCTCCTTGGCTGCAATCTGTTCTCATTATGTTAACAATGGCTGGACTTTTTCCAGACATACCTCCTGTGAGGAACTGACTCTGCTGGGTTTCGAACCCTGGTTTACATGCTGCTAAACCTCTTCCATACCACTACACCAGCCTGCCTTTTGCAAATGTACCTGAGATCTGGTAACCTTGACTCTATAAGCATTGGTATCAGTGACAAGTCTCTTCAGCTGTGTCTGGTCATGTGTCTGGTTCTTGTCTCTGTACCTTTGCCAGATTATTGTGGTTCCTGTACTCTCTAATCAAGCTTGTTCCTGTTTCTCCTACCTGTTGCTGATTTTGGACCGTTTTGACTTTGCTGCTTCTCCTTCCCACTGACCTCGGCTTGCCTCACTACGATTATCATCTCTCTGTTCCAGTCTCCCATCTCTGCTTAAGACCAGAAGGCCACTCAAGGCTCAGGGGCTCAACCACCTGGGTAACGAGTGGCTACCTCTGGCAGAAAACATTGCTGATCTGGCTACTGGACTCCAACACTTTGTAACATCAATATCATTACAGAATAATCTGGCCCATTCATGGAGACCGTCGGATCAGATTCTGCATTGGCCCAGCAGGTTGCTTATAATGCAAGAACTATGCAGACCCAGGCACAGACCATTCAAGTGCTGCAAGATCAGGTAGCTGAACTGCAAAATGAAGTTCGATCAATGCATAGTGAGCTTACCAGCTACAGGGCACATGATGTTGCGGCTGCTGCTGCTACTACTGTTACACCTGCACAAGATGCCCGCTTGCCTCTACCAGAAAAATTTGGAGGAGACCGCAAAAAATTTAGGGGTTTCCTAAATCAATGCCGTTTGCATTTCATGATGTTACCTAACCGTTTCCCATCTGAAAGAGAGAAGGTGGGATTTATTTTCTCCCTATTCAAAGATGAAGCCCTGGCTTGGGGCTCCCCTTTTCTGGAACAGGACAGTCCAGTCTTGGGAAATTTAAAAGACTTTCTTGAGGCCATGTGCCTAGTTTTTGATGACCCCAATCGCTGTGCTACAGCAGAAGCCACTCTCCTTCATTTACATCAAGGGAGGCGCTCTGTGGCTGAATATGCTGCTGAATTCAGACAGTGGGTTGCTGATACTACTTGGAACCAATCAGCCCAGAGGTTCCACTTCAGAAGGGGTCTCTCAGAAGCTATAAAAGATGAGCTAGCTCATGTTGATCTTCCTGTTGAGTTTGATGCATTTGTGCGGTTGGCTATCCGTATTGATCGGAGACTTTCAGAAAGAATATTGGAAAGACAGGGCTCTTTTAAACCAAGTGCTACTCCTACTTTCTATTCAAGAATTTCTACTCCGACCCCACAAACACCTACAGACTCTGAACCTGAGGCTATGCAGGTAGATCTAATAAGAGGGTCATTATCCAATGAAGAAAAACAGTGGCGACGCACTCATAATTTATGCCTGTATTGTGGTAGTGCAGGGCATTATGCCATCAATTGCCCTAGCAAGTCTAAAAGAACAATAGCTATGACTGCTGAGGGTGCACAGATTCAACACCAATCCCAGATTTCAGACCAACTGGATTCTGTCACACAACCCTTGTTTTCTCTGGCTCAGGGTGAAGAGGGTATGATGACTCAACATCCTCATTTGGTGGTGCCTATCACTTTGCAATATGGTGAGAATAAAATTTCAACTACAGCTATGATAGATTCTGGAGCAGGCGGAAACTTTATGGATATTAAATTTGCAGCAGGAAATAAAATTCAGTCTATCCCTAAATCTTCACCTGTGTTAATGGAAACAGTAGACGGTTCTCCACTTACGTCAGGCCCGGTTACACATGAGACTGTGCCCTTAAAATTGATTCTGGAAGTGAATCACCATGAGTCTATATCTTTCCATCTAATTTCCTCAACACAGTTTCCAGTGATTTTGGGTATACCCTGGCTTGCTCTGCATAACCCACAGATTGATTGGAAGACTAGAACTTTGTCCTTTCCTTCAGAACACTGCTTAATGAATTGTCAACCCTCTAAGGCAACACCTGTTGCCACAACAATTAATGAAATGGTTGATACAAACTTAACTAAGCTTCCTCTACAATATCGGGATTTTGCAGATGGCTGTGATAAGAAGAATGCTGATCAGCTTCCACCTCACAGGCCTTATGATTGCCCCATAGAGCTGCTACCTGGAGCTGCTATCCCATTTGGCCGTATATACTCCCTTTCTGAGCCTGAATTGAAAGCACTTCGTGAATACATACAAGAAAATCTTGCCAAAGGCTTTATTCGACCATCTCCTTCTCCAGCAGGAGCTCCTATATTCTTTGTAGAAAAGAAAGATGGCAGTCTACGGCCATGTGTCGATTACAGGGACATTAATAAAATCACTGTTAAAAACCGCTATTCCTTGCCTCTCATTCCTGAACTTCTGGAGAGACTTCGTTCAGCTAAAATATTTACGAAGCTTGATCTACGGGGGGCATATAATCTGGTTCGCATAAGACCAAATGATGAATGGAAAACAGCTTTCAGAACCAGGTACGGACATTACGAATATCTAGTAATGCCATTTGGGCTTTGTAATGCCCCTGCAACTTTTCAGCATCTAATCAATGATGTACTACGGGATCTCCTGGATCAGTTTGTTGTGGCATATTTGGATGATATCCTGATATTTTCTGATAATCTTGAAAATCACAGAAAACAGGTCTGCATTGTTCTTGAGCGCCTTCGTACCCACCACCTATACATTAAACTGGAAAAATGTGAGTTTGAACAAACAGAAATTCAATTCCTGGGATATGTAATAACTCCTAAAGGTTTAAGTATGGACGCAAGTAAAATTAAAGCTGTGCTGGACTGGCCCATCCCCAAGAATGAAAAAGATATTCAGAGATTTGTGGGGTTTGCCAATTTTTACAGGCGTTTCATTAAGAATTTCTCTGCCGCTATTACACCGATCACTGAACTTACACGTAAAGGGACTCCTTTTCAGTGGTCCAATAAGGCTGACACTGCATTTTCCAGATTAAAGACTCTGTTTACATCTGCCCCTATCCTGGTACATCCTCAGCCAGAATTGCCATTTACTGTAGAGGTAGATGCTTCTGATTCAGCTGTTGGGGCTATACTGTCTCAAAGGACTGGACCTAAGATGTTGTTACATCCATGTGCCTTCTATTCCCGCCAGATGTTACCAGCAGAAAGAAATTATGACATAGGGAATAAAGAACTTTTGGCTATAAAAGCTGCCTTTGCCGAATGGAGACATCTCTTGGAGGGAGCCACCCATCCAATTACTGTCCTCACAGATCACAAAAATCTGGAATGTATTCAATCAGCTAAGAGACTGTCAGCCAGACAAGCACGCTGGTCCCTATTTTTCTCAAGGTTTAATTTTTTGATTTCATACCGCCCTGGTTCCAGAAATGGCAAGGCAGATGCCTTGTCTAGGATAGCTGACCCCCTCCATACTACAGTAACCAAAGCCACCATCTTGCCTGAGAGTAGATTTTTAGGAGTTACCTTTCCTTCTGATCTAATGTCTCGCATTAAAAAGGGCTACGCTGATGATCCAGTTTTCCGTGATCCTCCTCGTGATCTTCATATGACCATGCTTAATGGATTTTGGATTTTTCAACAACGTCTGTTTGTTCCAGAATCAGTGCGACTGGACGTTTTACGTCTCTACCATGACTCAAAACCAGCAGGTCATCCAGGAATCCGAAAGACACAAGAACTACTTACCCGATCCTTTTGGTGGCCTAAATATTATGAGGATGTTAAGAAGTATGTGTCCTCTTGTGATGTATGTGCCAGACATAAGACTCCTCGCTCATCCCCTGTTGGCATGCTTCAGCCTCTTCCTATTCCTCATCGTCCCTGGGGATCTATATCCATGGACTTTATTGTGGAACTACCCCCCTCTAAGGAACACACTACCATTCTTGTTGTTGTGGACCGGTTAACTAAGATGAGTCATTTCATACCAGCTCGTGGTCTCCCTTCAGCTAAACAGACTGCTGACCTAGTTATTCGGGAAATATTTCACTTGCATGGAGTGCCTGATGAAGTAATTTCTGACAGGGGAGTGCAGTTTACATCTCATTTTTGGAAATATTTTTGTTCTTTTCTAGGTATTAATGTAAATCTGTCGTCAGCTTTTCATCCACAAAGTAATGGACAGACTGAGCGAACCAACCAGACGTTAGAACAATATTTGCGGTGCTATATTAGTTACCTGCAGGATGACTGGCTGGATTTTCTACCCACGGCGGAATTTGCCTATAACAATGCCCAACACTGCTCCACTTCTCTGAGCCCATTTTTTGCTAATTATGGTTACCATCCAACCTTTCTAGTGAGTCTCCCAATTACTACTTCCATTCCTGCAGTCACTGACCGGCTAACCACCTTACGAGATTCCCAAGAACTGTTGAAGAAGACTCTTTCGGAGGCTCAGGAATGTTACAAAAGAGCTGCTGATAGGCATAGAAAGGAGGCCCCAGTTTATCATGTTGGTGACAAGGTTTGGCTGTCAACAAAGAATCTTAAGCTTAGGATTCCTTCTCATAAATTGGGTCAAAAGTTCATGGGACCTTTTGAGATCATCGCTCAGATCAATGCTGTCACCTTCCGTCTGCAACTTCTAGATTCCATGAAAATACATCCGGTGTTTCACGTTGCACTGCTTAAACCTTTTCATAAAAATACTTTCCCTGGTCGAGCCCTACCTGCCCCACCACCAGTCCTCGTGGATGGTGAAGATGAATACGAGGTGGAAAAAATTCTTGACTGGATATTCCGCAACAAGCTTCAATATTTGGTTCTTTGGAAAGGCTATGGTGAAGAGGATAGATCATGGGAACCAGTGGACAATATTCATGCTCCTGATCTTCTTCAGTTTTTCCATGCACAGTACCCTGCTAAACCAGGAAATAGGGCATCCAGAGGCTGCGCCTGTAGAGGTGGGAGTAATGTGAGGAACTGACTCTGCTGGGTTTCAAACCCTGGTTTACATGCTGCTAAACCTCTTCCTTACCACTACACCAGCCTGCCTTTTGCAAATGTACCTGAGATCTGGTTTTCACTGAACAGGGCAGATGTATGGTTGAATCCTGGTTTTCACTGTATAGGGCAGAGTGCAGACAGCGTGGATGGCGTTGTGTGGGTGAGCGGTTTGCTGATGCCAACGTTGTGAATAGAAATGGCCCATGGTGGTGGTGGGGTTATGGTATGGGCAGGCGTATCTTATGGACAATGAACACAGGTGCATTTTATTGATGGCATTTTGAATGCACAGAGATACCGTGATGAGATCCTGAGGCACATTGTTGTGCCATTCATCCACGACCATCACCTTGTGTTGCAGCATGATAATGCACATCCCCATGTTGCAAGGATCTGTACACAATTTCTGGAAGCTGAAAACATCCCAGGTATTGCATGGTCAGCATACTCACCGGACATGTCACCCACTGAGCATGTTTGGGATGCTCTGAATCGGCGTATACGACAGCGTGTTCCAGCTCCTGCCAATATTCAGCAACTTCGCACAGCCATTGCAGTGGACCAACATTCCACAGGCCACAATCAACAACCTGATCAACTCAAGGAGATGTGTTGCATTGTGTAAGGCAAATGGTGGTCACACCAGATACTGACTGGTTTTCGGACTCCCCTCCCCCCCTTGACCTTCCCAATACAATAAAACTGCCCATTTTAGAGTGGCCTTCTATTGTGGCTAGCCTAAGGCATACCTGTGCAACAATCATGCTGTCTAGTCAGCATCTTGATATGCCACACCTGTGAGGTGGATGGATTATCTCGGCAAAGGAGAAGTGCTCACTAACACAGATTTTGACAGATTTGTGAACAATATTTGAGAGAAATAAGTATATAGTGTACATAGAAAAAGTCTTAGATCCAGAGTTCATCTCATGAAAAATAGGGGCAAAAACAAAAGTGTTGCGTTTATAATTTTGTTCAGTGTATGTATATTTGTGTACGGGATAGTGGGATGTATGATTAAATGAATGTGATTCGATAAGAACAAAAGTCGGTTGAGGTGTGTGAAACCGACGAGAGGTTAGACCTGCAATAAAGAGGGACCACCTGGATGAAATTTAATTTGAATAATAAAGGGTGAGGTGGGAGGGGAACTTCCGAAATCGGCAACGACAGGTAAGCAGGGGTTACTGGGGCTAAAATAGGACAAATAATCCCTCCCACAATTTCAGGCATATGCCTTCCATTTGTGTATGGGATAATAGTGGGATGCATGATTAAATGAATGTAATTCGATAAGAACAAAAATAGGTTGAGGTGTGCCGAAACTGACGAGAGGTGAGACTTGCAATAAAGAGGGTAAAAATTAAGAAAATAATTTTTATTTATTCCACAAGTAACATTAATTTAGACATATTATAGAAAGCAAGTCTGATTTCCTTCTCTGGGTTTGAAATATACCCTTTGTATGCAGAGGATTTTCAGCATCCCATATTCTTAATGATATGTGTCGGAACATAATTACTAGAAGCAGCTGTGGCTGCCCCAATTTGAAATGAATGACCTGAGAAGGAGGCTGAATTGAGGCCTAGTCTGAGTATGGTTTGCTTATGTATAGCATGAAGTGTTTGGTGGTAACTAGTGATGTCCCGAACGGTTCGCTGGCAAATAGTTCCTGGCAAACATAGCATGTTCGCGTTCGCCACCACGGGCGAACACATGCGATGTTCGGTCCGCCCCCTTTTCTTTATCATTGAGTAAACTTTGACCCTGTACCTCACAGTCAGCAGACACATTCCAGCCAATCAGCAGCACACCCTCCCTAGCAGACCCACCCACCTACTGGACAGCATCCATTTTAGATTTATTCGGAAGCTGCAACCATTTTTTTTTCAAATTTATTATTATTATTATTTATTTTTTAGTGCATATCAATGTTACAAGCAGATACTCCCACCAGACACTCTGTATTACTGCAAATACTCCCCCCAGACACTCTGTGTTACTGCAGATACTCCCTCCAGACACTCTGTGTTACTGCAGATACTCCCTCCAGACACTCTGTGTTACTGCAGATACTCCCTCCAGACACTCTGTGTTACTGCAGATACTCCCTCCAGACACTCTGTGTTACTGCAGATACTCCCCCCAGACACTCTGTATTACTGCAGATACTCCCTCCAGACACTCTGTGTTACTGCAGATACTCCCTCCAGACACTCTGTGTTACTGCAGATACTCCCTCCAGACACCCTGTGTTATTGCAGATACTCCCTCCAGACACTCTTTGTTACTGTAGATACTCCCTCCAGACACCCTGTGTTACTGCAGATACTCCCTCCAGACACCCTGTGTTACTGCAGATACTCCTTCCAGATACTCTGTGTTACTGCAGATACTCCCTCCAGACACCCAGTGTTACTGCAGATACTCCCTCCAGACACCCTGTGTTACTGCAGATACTCCCTCCAGACACCCTGTGTTACTGCAGATACTCCCTCCAGACACTCTGTGTTACTGCAGATACTCCCTCCAGACACCCTGTGTTACTGCAGATACTCCCTCCAGACACTCTGTGTTACTGCATATACTCCCTCCAGACACTCTGTATTACTGCAGATACTCCCTCCAGACACTCTGTATTACTGCAGATACTCCCTCCAGACACTCTGTATTACTGCAGATACTCCCTCCAGACACCCTGTGTTACTGCAGATACTCCCTCCAGACACCCTGTGTTACTGCAGATACTCCCTCCAGACACTCTGTGTTACTGCAGATACTCCCTCCAGACACCCTGTGTTACTGCAGATACTCCCTCCAGACACCCTGTGTTACTGCAGATACTCCCTCCAGACACTCTGTGTTACTGCATATACTCCCTCCAGACACTCTGTATTACTGCAGATACTCCCTCCAGACACTCTGTATTACTGCAGATACTCCCTCCAGACACTCTGTATTACTGCAGATACTCCCTCCAGACACTCTGTGTTACTGCAGATACTCCCTCCAGACACCCTGTGTTACTGCAGATACTCCCCCCAGACACCATGTGTTACTGCAGATACTCCCTCCAGACACCCTGTGTTACTGCAGATACTCCCTCCAGACACCCTGTGTTACTGCAGATACTCCCTCCAGACACTCTGTGTTACTGCAGATACTACCTCCAGACACCCTGTGTTACGGCAGATACTCCCTCTAGACACTCTGTATTACTGCAGATACTCCCCCCAGACACTGACACAGAGCAGAATGGGGACTGTTCCCCCTACATAGGGTCACTTGGCAGATATGGATTGACACCTATCCTAAGGATCCCTGATACACACTGACACAGAGCAGAATAAGGACTGTTCAACCTACATAGGGTCACTTGGCAGATATGGATTGACACCTGTCCTCACGGACCCTGATACACACTGGGGGGGGGACACCTACTGTCCTTCCCCTCGCCCCCACCCCTGTGCAGTGAGAGGGGGCCATAAATCACAATGGGGGGGACCTACTGTCCTCCCCCAGCCCCCACCGCTGTGCGGTGGGTGGGGGCCATAAAAATAATGAGGGGGTGACCTACTGTCCTCCCCCCGGACCCCACCCCTGTGCGGTGGGTGGGGGCCATAAATCACAATGGGGGGAGGTCATACTGTCCTCCCCCCGGCTCACACCCCTGCGCGGTGGGTGGGGGCCATAAATCACAATGGGGGGAGGACCTACTGTCCTCCTCCCCCCGCCCCCACCCCTGCGCGGTGGGTGGGGGCCATAAAAATAATGAGGGGGGAACTACTGTCCTCCCCCCCCAGCCCCCACCCCTGAGTGGTGGGTGGGGGCCCTAAATAAAAATCCCCCCCCCAATCAAAGGTGACTAGGGGTCCCCAAGCCCCTAGTCACCCACCCCCCACCATAAAAGAAGTTACCCTCTACCTACCCCCCTCACCCTAAAAAATAGTGAGGGGAGAATAAAATAACTAACCTGTAAAGAAAAATTCAACTTACCATTTGACGTCTTCTTTTTTCTAAAATCTTCTTTTTTCAGCCCCCAAAAAAGGCCAAATGAAAAGCCATAAGAACCGATGCAATTTAAAAAAAAAAAAAAACGAGCGCAAAAAAAATAATAATCCATCTTCACCCATGGAGGGCTCCGCGCAGACTGAGATCTGCATCGCGGGGAAGGCTTATAAAGCCTTGCCACGCCCTGCAATTAGGCTAAGAACACTCTGATTTGCTGGTATAAGCCAATCAGAGTGCTCTTTGTCATTTTACACAGCGTGGGAAAATTCCAAAGAACTTTCCCACGCTGTGTAAAATGACACAGAACACTCTGATTGGTTAGATTCCAAGCCCACCAATCAGAGTTCTCTTTGTCATTTTACACAGCGTGGGAAAATTCCAAAGAACTTTCCCACGCTGTGTAAAATGACAAATAGCACTCTGATTGGTGGGCTTGGAATCTAACCAATCAGAGTGTTCTGTGTCATTTTACACAGCGTGGGAAAGTTCTTTGGAATTTTCCCACGCTGTGTTAAATTACAAAGAGCACTAGGATAGGTGTCAATCCATATCTGCCAAGTGACCCTATGTAGGGGGAACAGTCCCTTTTCTGCTCTGTGTCAGTGTGTATCACGGATCCTTAGGACAGGTGTCAATCCATATCTGCCAAGTGACCCTATGTAGGGGGAACAGTCCCTATTCTGCTCTTTGTCAGTGTGTATCAGGGATCCTTAGGATAGGTGTCAATCCATATCTGCCAAGTGACCCTATCTAGGGGGAACAATTCCCTATTTTGCTCTGTGTCACGGTGTATCAGGGATCCTTAGGATAGGTGTCAATCCATATCTGCCAAGTGACCCTATGTAGGAGGAACAGTCCCTATTCTGCTCTGTGTCAGTGTGTATCAGGGATCCTTAGGATAGGTGTCAATCCATATCTGCCAAGTGACTCTATGTAGGTGGAACAGTCCCTATTCTGCTCTGTGTGTATCAGGGATCCTTAGGATAGGTGTCAATCCATATCTGCCAAGTGACCCTATGTAGGGGGAACAGTCCCTATTCTGCTCTGTGTCAGTGTGTATCAGGGATCCTTAGGATAGGTGTCAATCCATATCTGCCAAGTGACCCTATGTAGGGTGAATAGTCCCTATTCTGCTCTGTGTCAGTGTGTATCAGGGTCTCTGAGGACAGGTGTCAATCCATATGTCAAGGTGTCAATATGACATATGTCAGGTGTAAATCCATATCCATTGTGATTTAGGAATGTTAGGTGATTTATGCCCTTTATGGATTAAAACCAGACTGTGTAATTTTCCATGGGAGTTTTGCCATGGATCCCCCTCCGGCATGCCACAGTCCAGGTGTTAGTCCCCTTGAAACAACTTTTCCATCACTATTGTGGGCAAAAAGAGTCCCTGTGGGTTTTAAAATTCGCCTGCCCATTGAAGTCTATGGCGGTTCGCCTGGTTCGCGTACATTTGCGGAAGTTCGCGTTCGCCATTCGCGAACCGAACATTTTATGTTCGCGACATCACTAGTGGTAAGAGGTTTCCCTTGAAGAGATAATAGTGGGTAATCAAGGTTTGTTATGAAATGATTTTGAGCCAAAAGCTATAGACCAGGCTTCCCCAAACTCTGGCCCATCAGATATTGCTGAACTACAACTCCCATGATTCTAAGAATGAAATAGGCTGAGAATCATGGGAGTTGTAGTTCAGCAACATCTGGAGGGCCAGAGTTTGGGGAAGTCTGCTATAGACCATGCTATGGCGTGAAATATTTGCTAGATACTGTGTGAAGTAAGATTCTACATGAGAGAAAAAACTTTTAATGAGAATAAAAAGGAGAGGGAAAAAATGACTAACCAAGTTTTGTATTTAGGTTGAAATGGGAGAGGTTGGACTTGTCCTTGTCCTTGGAAAGCGTATTAAACCTGAATATCTATTTATGGAGGAAAAACAAAAGCCGGAACTCGTATTTTTAAATGTACTTTCGTTTGTGATAAACAGATTGAATGACTGAGAAAAGGAAGGGAGAGAGCAAAACTAGAGACCTACCTATTTTTATAATCTCTGAGGTAAGGTTTAAAACTGGATGACGTTATACCAAAACCTGTAACCATATTATTTTGGAGGGAAGGGGAGAAGATATTTAAAAAAAAAAAAAAAATTATCGACCTGAAATCCACTTAAGAGAATGAGAATAGTATTATATAAACAATCTTTTAATTTTGTGAAACCGATAATATGCATGCAAATGAATTA